>NC_080695.1:31418700-31718700 GCF_030445035.2 Dasypus novemcinctus | reverse complement strand
CATATTCATGTAAGATGTTATTAATTGGGAAGAGTGGGAGAGGGGAAGGGGTTTGACTGTATGGGGATCCACTACATTTTCTATGTGACTTCTCTGCAATCTAAAGCTTCTTTGAAAATAAAGCTAAAAAAATAAGATACTGGGGGAATATATGGAAGAAATTTTTACTATACGTAAAAGATAGATCTTATATTGATGACACAATGAAATTTTTGTTTTCTATTTTTGTATTTTGTTTTATTGTTAATTTATTTTATTTTTATTAATTGATATTTTGCCTTGGTTTGGGGGGAGATTTGGATTGCAGAAGGGTCTCAACTGTGGCAGGGGAGGTTCACTGGTGTGGGGTGTGGGTGATGGAGGGATGTGTGGGGAGGGGTACACTTGGGGAATGCCTCTATGGTATATGAATATGTTCAAGTGGTCATGTGCTATTGTCTCCATGGGTGGAGACCCACACAATAATCAAAGGAATATTGTATTCCCATCCTGGGAAGTCCTGCCACATTCTCTAATAGAGCAGCAAGAATCCCCTAAGTACATGGGCAGTGCCTAGTGAAAGAGGACAGAACAATATTCCAGGCCCTTGATATTAATGTTTGTACTTATGCACCTTATTGAAACTTAGCCTAGTATTATAAGTTGCCTAACAGTTACTTCCTGACAGCCTCCTTGCTGCTCAAATGTGGCCTCTCTCAAAGCCAAATTCAGCATATAAACACATTACCTTCCTCCGGTGTGGGACATGATTCCTGGGGATGAGCTTCCTTGGCACCAAGAGATTATTACAATGCATATGGAAAAAGACCTCGACTGAAAGGGAAAAATAATAAATGCAAATGAGTTTTTATGGCTAAGAGATTTCAAAGTGAGTCAGGTGGTCATTCCAGCGGTTATACTTATCCACATCTCAGGAAGATCTCATTGACAGAGCAGCAGTGCTTCAAGCAAGGGGACTCCTGAGGGCTCTAGAGACATCTAGACACTATAGGCAGGCAGGCAATCTCAGGAATTTGGCACCTATCAGTGGGCCTTATTTTGGAATATATCTTCCCAATGTAACATAGTTAGACTCATTTATAATGTCCCTGCACATGGTTCTTCTGCCCCTTTTTTTTGAACCTATATTAAGCACTATACTCATTAAATATATGTCCCAAAGATTTAAGTTTTTGGTCTGTTCATATGCTGGTTGAGCCCTGAATCTCAGCAGAGTTGCAACGTACTCTCCAGTTCATCAGGCTCACCCAGGACTATCAACAAAAAGATAATGATGGACAATGGCCATTCCCAAAAAACAGAGTATCTACAACTGCAAGCAAGACAGTTCCTTCCATCTACCCCATGGGATCTTCTGATTGAGAGGGTTCAATCAAAAGAATGGGCATCACCATCCCAGAATCCTCAAGTTTGAGGAATGAAAAAACATAAGGGGGAATGCAACTATGGACTAAAGTAGACATTATTATTCTAGCAATGGAAGTAATGGTAACACTGATATAAAGGCAGTGGCCACCAGCAGTTCTGAGTGGAGGGAGAGAGAATTGGTCTAATATGGGACATTTTGGGGGCATTGGAAATGTCCTGCATGGCATAGCAATGATGGATACAGGCCATTATACATCCTGTCAAAACCTATAATATTTTGCTGTGCAAAATGTAAACTAAAAAATAAACTATGGATTATGGTTAGTAGCAATCCTTCCATATATGTTCATCGATTATAACAAATGTACCAAACTAATAAAAGATATTGTTACTGAGAAAAAGTGGAGGAGAGGGAGGGGGGTATATGAGAATCCCCCTTTATTTCCTTTTTTTTTTTAAAGATTTATTTTTTATTTATTTCTCTCCCATCCCCCCTGCCATTGTCTACTCTCTGGGTCCATTTAAACATTTATGTAATCTCTCTTTCAAAATAAAATTTAAAAAAATTTTTTTAAAGTTCTGAGGAAAATCATAAGCACTTTGGATGTAATTGTCTATCCTTGGCAGGACCACGAGATAAGTGTGACTATCTCAAGGAAGGAAACTCAGAGGCTGCTGCACATGTGAGTAGAGCCTTGCATGAGGAAAGAAACTGGGCTTCAGAGAATCAGGGAGGGGAGACTGGGGACAAGCATTGGACTAGAGGCATGACCAGAGTCACTTACTCAGAGGACAGGAATAAAGAGGGGGTGTCCACAGAGCCCAAGGTCATATAGGTCATACAGGTTAATGCTCAGGGAGCAGCAAAAACACAGCTCTGCAGAGCAAAAGTAAGCTGAGGACCAAAAGCCAGAAGTATGCAACACTTGATTCAAAGGTTAAAATTTTTAAATGAGAAAACTACCTGCTAGTGGCAGAACCCTTGGTGATCTATAGGCATTTCCTGTTGGTGAGTAATAACAATCATTTGTTGAGCACTTATTATGTTCCAGGCACGGATCTAAATACTTACATGTATTTTCTGTCGTTTAATTTTCACAACAACTCCAGAAAACAGACACTATGATAAATGTCATTTTCTAGGTGGGAGATGTAAGACTTGAAAGAGACTAAACAACTTGTTGACGGTCACAAATATGGTGCCTGGTCATCAATCCCAGGGTCTAACTTCCTAACAATGATGCCCCTTTGCCTCATTCAAGAAAATGATTGGGAGTAACAGAGGCCTTGTAGGAGTTCCTGCCTGTGGACTTTCCTGTTTGTCTTCTCAGAGGTCATTACTGCTTATTGTCTTCCCTGTTTTGTATATTGTGCTCACAGGTCTTCTCACCTAATCTACACTACAGTCCTGAGGGGTCCTTGAGGTAACTCTCCTTCTCTTGTTCATGATGAATTTAAAGCCCAGAGACAGCAAGTGATATGACCAACTTACTCTACTGATCAGCAGCACACTTGGAATCTGGATTCTTGCTTCCTACATCAGAGGATTTTCTGCCATAACAGTGTTTTTTAAAATGTGATACAGAGAGGTTCAACAATGGCAGGGGAGGAATACTGCTGTGGGAAGTTATTGATAGGGGGTACATGGTTGGGAGAGAGTTCTTCAAGGCACATATACAGGGTATGTAAAAACGTTTGGATATTTTCATAGTGGTTACAGTTAAAAATGACAACTGAGGGAGTACTGAGTTCCTAGCCAGGGGAGCTCCATCACATTCCCCAATGAAACAGCAACAAAAGACCGAAAAAAGAAGGATGGTCCGACAATGAGAAGAGATGTGATGTGGGGGCACTTTCAGGACTTGGAGTTGTCCTGGGTGGTACTGCTGGGACAGTTACTGGACATTGTATGTCTTCCCATGGCCCACTGGGTGGACTGGAGGAGAGTGTAAACTATAATGTGGGCCATTGACCATGTGGTGCAGCAGTGCTCAGAGATATATTCACCAAGTGCAATTAATGTCACATGATGATGTAGGAGGTTGTTGTTATGGGAGGAGGAGTGGGGTGAGAGGGGTGGAGGGTATATGGGGACCTCATTTTTTTCAGTGTAACATTAAAAAAATAAATAAAGACAAAAAAATGTGATACACATCCCACTGGTAGAACATGGGACGATTTAAGGGATGCCTGGGTTGGAACACTATAGTTACATCATTTAAGGGAAAATTTCTCCTCCTCCTTTTCCAGAAAGTCATGCTTTTTCCAGGAACTTATGTCTAAGGAAAACCATCTGCCAGGAGCTTAAGTAAGAAGATTCTTTGTCTGCTCTACCAAACCTTTCTCAGGCTCTAGTGGAATATTTCGATATGTTGACCAGTGCACATTTTTTCACTCTTAGAAGTTCCTGTTCCTCCTTAACTTTCTTTCCATCACAGTGCAGCTATGGTGGCTGATTCCCAGACTCAGAGAAGAAATCACAACTCTGACAGCTCCAAAAGCAAAGAAGAGAAAAGTCAAAAGCTTTAGATGATGCATATAAAACGAGGCATTTCTAAGGATTGTCTCCTCAGAAAAAAAAAGACATACTCCCCAGACTAGATAAACTCTACCAAGCTTGGAGGAAAGAAGAAATAGAGAATAAGGGGGTGTGACTTTGGTAAGTGAATAAGAAGGGGCCACATGCCCTCCCCACAAGGCCAAGTTCAGGGTAGGAGTTGGGGAATTACAGAACTCCAAGACATGTGTGGGGACTCAAGAGAAGAAAGGACCTGTGCTCTCCATCTAGAATTAAAGCCTAAGAATATGGACCCCAGAGCTCCCTGCACAGGGCTGCCCTTGGACCCTGAAAAAATAAGAAGTGCAGAATGTTTCCATGTGCCCTGAAGATGTCACAGAAAGTTGGAGTCTTGTAGTTGGGTATGTAGTTCGGTTGATGGCACAGCAGTCTTGTAGTTGGGTGTGAAGGAAGACCTACCAATGACCTATGTGGGCTGAAGATGAGGCCAGATGAGACACACATATTACAGGAAAAACCAAGTGATACAGGGGACAACATGAAGACCAAATGCTCTCCCCTCTCCCTTCCCACTGAGCCCTGCTGTGGTCTTGGCACCTCCAAACTCAGACATGACCCAAGGGAAAGGGAAAATGCCACACTGAATGAGGTTCAGTTTCTACCATCTGAGTCAAGCTCTGTTACACAGATTTTTACACTCCTGAGATTGTGAGATGAGATTTATACTCATGACACAACCTGAACCTCCCCTTTTGCTTCCTGAAGCCCAAGGGCACAGCTCACACCTTCCCCAGTCCCACCAAGCTATATCTAAGTTGAGCAGGGACTGGATTTCTAGGGAAAGTGATGCTGAAATGGCCAGGCTCTCACTGCATCCAGCTGCCTGAGGTTCTTTGTCTTCCTGTGACAGTAATAAATGGCTCTGTCAGAGCAGGAACTGAAATGAGAAAGCCCAGGAGGTTCTGGCCAAGGGGCCTTCTATAGCAGAAAGGCCATCAGCTGCTGGGGCTCTCTGTGGGTTGACTGTACCTGCCATACATGGAGATGGTGTAAATGCCAGTCCCAAGAGGTCACATCTCATTACTGACTACGTCCCTGGAATCCTTTTCTCCTCCTCCACAGACCCCTGACCTTCACCTTCATCTGGGAAAATTGGGTGCATCTCCCAGGGCCCCCTCAGCTTGGTTTCAAGTGAGACCCAGTCCCCTCCTTTCCTTCTCTCCTGACACCTCCAAACACAAGCCCACTGGCTCTTTCCCTATTTTAAAAGCTGTCCTAGTGATCCTTGGGGAAAGGGAGACAAGGAACAATGCAGTAATAGAGAAAAGTGAGACACAATTATTATTATTATTGTAATAATGATGAACATTTTAGTGCTTACAGCATACTAGGCCATATGCTAATTGCTTTCCTTGTGTGATCTCCATTAACCCTCACAGCAGGTACTATTATAAAGAGACTGGGGCTCAAAGAGGCAGGATCCCATGGCTCACGTGTGGTGAAAACAATATTATTGGAAGCCAGGCTGTTCTGATTGCAAAGCCTATGACCTTAACCACTATACTTCATAAAAAGGCTGCAGCCACAGTTATCCAGGGCTCATCTCTGGCACACAATCATCAGGTGGTGGCAGCAAAAATAAGTCCATGTTCCAAGTGCAGAGAAGCTGCCTCTTTCCTGGGCAAGGATAGATTAAGCAATGGAATAAAGCTGGCCCAGAAGATTGTAGGAATGTACACTTGTGGCGAAAGGGAGCTGATAACAGTCAAGACTGGCAAGTCACTCTTCTACATGTCTGTTTCTGTGCCAGGATGTCGAAATGAACACCAGGAGTCAAGCTATCCATCAAGCTGTCTCATCTACGCAGCAAGAAAGCTCCACAGATGTTTGCCAGGATTGGGGGTTAATGACAACTGCTTCATGCTTCCATGTGCTTAAAACTTATAGGCCATACATTCTCTATCTTCTCCTAAATACTTTGCATAAAAGAGATGTATGTTATAGGAAGAGAGAAGTAGTGACTGACCCCCAGAACATTATCCAGGTAGCATTTCCTTGACATAGAACTTGAAGAAGTTAAGCACTGTTCTATATCAAACAATGTGGACAGGTGGTGATGCTAAGCTGAAAACAAGAACCAGGTTGTAGGACTGTTGATGCCCCATCCATCATTTTAAAGTTAATGATATGAATAAAGCCTTGGGGTGCCGTGGATTTTAACTCTTACAGTTGTAAGTCATAGAAACCCAACTCAAGCTGGGCAAAACAAACAAAAACAAAATAAAATTTTAAAAAAGAGAAATGGGGCAGGGAATTACTATCTCATGGATCTCAAAAGTCCATGCATATTTCAGGCATGGCTAGATCCATGTCATCAGAAATTTATCTTTCTTCATTTCTTACATCTGTTTTTTGGGGGAGGTTGTTTTTATTCTCTAGGAGACTTCACTCCCACGCTGGAAGATAGCCAACAAAAGCTCTAGATTCATCTCCTACTAACTCAGTAACACCAATGGAACAGGAGTTTCTCTTTCCCAATAGCTCCAGAAACTGAAAGTCCCAGGGCTGATTATTTGGTGCAGTTTGGTTAATGCCCTCATCCCCAAGCTAACAATTTCCATTATTTAAATTGACCAGCTCTGGGTCATGGGTTTAGTTCTAGAGCCAGAGTAAGGTTAATTCCAACTGTGTGACAGAAAGCAAGTAATAAATTTGACCTTCTGGTGAAAAAAGAAAAGAAGATAGTTGCTTGGGCAGCCACTACCCCAAGAAGATCTAGGTGGGGAAGCAAAATTCACTGAGTGATCGCTCTAAGCCAGTGTCATACTTTATATTAACTCGCCTAACTTTCACAACGTCCCTGTGAAGTAGTTTTTATCTCCCCAATGGCTTTTTGGTTGATGAGGAAACTGAGGCTTCAAGAGGGAGAATAGCTTGCTCCATGTTGCATAAGCATGGGTTCAAACTCACTTCTGGCTGATTCTAACAGCAGGGCTCCATTGTCCATGTTGCATCCTATTCCAGAAAGGCAATGGAGACTATAATTAACTCAGGGTCCCAGCTCCAGAAGAAACACTACTTGGTTAGGTTGTGGTACACAGATTACTATATTTCTCTGAACTTTAATTTCTGCAGCTATAAATGAAAAGGCTGTTCCAAATTAGTGGCATTAGAAGGTAGTAGAAGGATCCAGGAATGACACAGTTTTCTGGAAAACATCTAGGGTATACTTTCTTTTAGCCAGCATGACCACCCACAAATATGGCTTGCAGTCTCCTCTGGATCCAACGGCCTTGGACTATCCATCAATGACCTTGGGAACTCAGTTTAATAATCATGATAGTAACAACCCAATGTATCCTTAGAGTTTTGAGATACATTATTTAATTTAATCTTTTTCTTTTTACTTTCTAGTTATGCAACTCAATCTATAGGAAATAATGTGCCAGACACCTATGTGCTCTTTTCCAAGATTAAACAGATGTTAACATTTTGCTATACTGCTTTCAAAATCTTTTTAAAGAAATAAAATGTTACAGATACTGTTCAACTCCCCCTCACCAGTACCCTGACTCTTTTCTCTACTTCCCTCCTCCCCAAAGGTAACCTCAATACTGAACTGGTGTGTAGAACCACATATGCGTTTGCTAATTATTTTGGTATATGTGCATAAACTATGAATTATAGATGTGTGTACATATATGTATATGTATAATCTATTTTAATTTTTACATGACCATTATCCTTTTTTTATATATTTTTTATTTATTGAGGTAAATCATTCATATATAAACATACATAAATAAGTGTATAGTAATAGTTGTGAACTTACAAAACATACAGAATTCTTATACATCACCCTACAATCAATACCTTGCATTGATCATTTTTAACTAATGATGAAAGAGCATCCTCAAAATATTACCACAAACCGAAGTATTTTACATTTGGTGTATTTTTCCCCCAACCCATCCTATTATTGTATTTTCATCATTTATACATGAACATACATAAACAATAAGTGTATAGTAAAAGTTTTGAAATCACAAAGCAAACATCCATAACGTCATGCAGGGTTCCCATACATTAACCCACCACCAATACCTTGCCACTCCTGGGCAGGCTGTGCTTTTTTCATGCAGGGTGGCTCTCCACACGGGGCGCACTCCTTGTGAGTGGGGCTCCCCTACGTGGGGGACACGCCTGCAAGACATGGCACTCCTTGCGTGCATCAGCACTGCATGTGGGCCAGTTCACCACATGGGTCAGGAGGCCCATGGACCTCCCATATGGTAGGCAGAAGCTCTATCATTAGAGCCAAATCTATTTCCCAACTACCATGCTGTTTTAACCACTGTAGCTAGGTAATACGTTTTAAAGTCCATAAGTGAGAGTCCTCCAACTTTGCTTTTCCTTTTTAAGATGTTTCTGGCTTGTCAAGACCCCTTACTCTTCTAGATAAATTTGGTAATTGTGTTTTCCATTTATTTAAAAAATGCTGGTGGAATTTTTATTGAAATTGCACTGAATCTGTATATCAATTTGAATAGAATTGACATCTTAATGATATTTAGTCTTCCATTCCATGAGTACGGGATGTTCTTCCAATTATTTAGATCTTTTTAAATTTCTTTTAACAATGACATTGTAGTTTCCAAATACAAGTTCTTTATATTATTGGTTAAGTTTATTCTTAAATATTTTACTCTTTTAGTTGCTATTGTAAATGGAATTTTTTCCTTCCTCCTCAGATTGTGCATTACTAACAGCTTATAAAGTGTATTTCATCAGATATAAGTATAACTACTCTGGCTTTTTTGGGGAGAGGGAGGTGATTATTGAATGCATAGAATATCTTTTTCCAGGTTTTCACTTACAATCTATTGGTATCCTTGTGTCTAAAGTGAGTCTCTTGCAGACAGCAGGTAGATGACTCATATTTTCTTACCCATTCCGCCAGTCTGTGTCTTTTGACTGGGGAATTTAATCCATTAACATTCAATATTATTACTGTAAAGACAATTCTTATTTCACCCATTTTGATCTTTGGGTTTTATCTGTCATTTTATTTTCACCACTCCTTTATTTAGTTACTTTTACTTATATAATCTTCATTTGTAGACTCTCTTCCAAACCTCTCCTGTCTTTTGTTTTCAGATGGTAGCACACCCTGTAGTATTTCTTGCAAGTTTGATCTCTTTGTTATAATCTCTCTCAGTTTCTATTTATCTGTGAATATTCTAAACTCACCCTCATTTTTTAAAGACAATCTTGCCAGATATAAGATTCTTGGCTAGAAGTTTTGCTCTAGCCATATCTTAAATATATCACACCACTGTCTTCTTGCCTCTGTGGTTTCTGATGAGAAATTGGCACTTAATCTTATTTGGTATCCTTTTTAAGTAATGCATTGCTTTTGTCTTGCTGCTCAGAGGAATTCTCTGTCTTTGATATTTGACATTCTGATTAGTATGTGTCTCAGAGGTGATATATTCAGATTTACTTGGTGGGAGTACATTGTGCTTCTTGGACACAGTTATCTATGTCCTTTGGTAGGGCTGGGAAATTTTCTACCATTATTTCTTCAAATGTTCTTTCTACTCCTTCTCCCTTCTCTTCTCCTTCTGGGGCTCCATAACATCATTTGCTGTTTAGTTCCCTGAGAACTTGTTCAATTTTTTTCATTCTTTTCTTCATCTGTTCTTTTATATATTCACTTTCAGAGGCCATGTCTTCAAGCTCACCCAGCCCTTTTTTCTGTCTCCTAAAATCTGCTTTTATATAATTCCAGTGTATTTTAAATTTCATTTATTGCCCTTTCATTCCAATAGGATCTGCTATTTTTTTATGAATGGCTTCAAATTCTTCTGTGCTCATCCAAAGTCTTCTTAATATTCTTAATATCTTTAGCTATCTCATTGAATTTATTGGGGGGATTTGTTTGAACATGTATGATTAGTTGTCTCAACTCCTTTATGCCATCTGGAGGCTTACCTTGTTCTTTTAACTGGGCCATATCTTCCTGTTTCTTGGTATAGATTGTAATTTTTTGTTGGTGTCTTGGCCTCTGGCTTACTATATGTATTTATTCTGGGTGCACTTTCTCTCTTTAGTTTAGGGCTTTCTTGCTGTTGCTGGTTGTGCAGTAGGAGCCGAGGCAGTTGGTACTGTAAGCTGTGATGGCTCAAGCTCTCCTCATTGCCCCAGGGACCAATGAAACTTCTCCCAGCTTTCTCTTTTGCCAGGGTTAGGGACAGAGCCACAGCCTTGTCATGTGGGCCTAGACTGCAGTCACTCAGAGAGATTGATGAAGCTTCATACTTCTTCCTCCCCTATGTGGGGCAGTGATGGAGCCGCAGGTGTGGGCAGCAATTCTATGCCTTGCAGTTCCAAAATGACCACAGTTGCCCCAGAAGACTTCCAACCATTCAGTCTTTACCAGCCAAATGTACCTGAATTTCCAGGAAAGCCTGGCTTAGGTCCCACCAGCTTCCTCCCTGCTGGAAGTGGGGCTGGGGTTTACACTAGAGTTGCAGTCTAATCTTGTTGGAAAGAAGCCAGTCCTTTTCAGCACTGTCATTTTTAGTCTGCCCCACTTCCTCTCATGCCAAGGGTGGAGCTAAAATGGCGGCTCCCAGCCTCTTTCTGACTTGGCCAGGTTCAAGCTCTAGCTGTTCTTAGGATTATGCTTTAGCCCTCCGAATTTACTAATTAGTTGCTGAAGTTGGTGCCCAACCATCTCTTTCTCCCCCTTTTTGAGGAAGTGGAGCTTCCAATTCCAGCCGCAGAATAGTTCCCAAAGTGGCTTGTGCCTCCAGTGGAGGATGGGCACTGGCCTCTGTGGCATGGAGCACTCTACTTACGAATCTTCTCTGTAAATGGACAGTCTCCTTTTTACATTCTTTCAGATGTTTCAGGATGCTCATCTGGTCTCCTTGAGTCCCAGTCAGGTGCTTTAGAGAGCTCTGGGTGATAACTAACTGCCCTGTAGCAGTAGCTGATGCCAGGAGCTCGTTACTCTGCGACCATCTAGCTGGTTGTCTGATCAGTATCCTTTGAAACTTGCTCTTCAATCAAACTTTTAAAAATTTATCTATATTTTATTTTTTAATTTATTTATATTGACACGTGTATTTTGTATATTCATTTAAACTGCAATATTATACTCTGTTGTGAATAAAACACAATTTATTTACCATTTTCCAACTGAAGGAATGTTGGTTGTTGCTGCTTTCTTGTAATTACAGCCAATAAGCATCCTTGTATAGTTCTCCTTTGGCACATAAGAGAGAGTTTTCTCCAGTACAACCATCCAGAAATGGAATTGATAGATAATGAGTACAGGCATCTTCAGCTTTACAAGGTAATGCCAAACTACTGTCCAAAGTGGTTTCACCAATTTATCCTCCCACCAGAAAAATGAATTTCTCTTTCCCCATATTCTCACCAACACTGTTACCAGATTTATTATGTCAACCTGAAAAGTGAAGAATGGCATTTCACTGTTATATTTTGTTTATACCTCATAGTGGCATTGAGAATCTTTTATAGTAATTGGATATCAGGCTTCTGTCTTCTTCGAATTATTTTTTCATGGCCTTTGTCAGTCTTTTATTGAGTTGTTCATTTTTTAATGATTTGTAAGTGTTCTTTATATATTCAAATGCTAATACCTTATTAATCCTGTGGTTTGCAAGTATCTTTTTCAAACCGTGCCTGTCATTTCCAAGGTTTAAGATTATTTTGTCATCCAGAAGTTTTACTTTAATGCTGTGGTATCTACCAATATTCTCCTTTGTAACACGTACTTTTTGTACTTTGTATTTAAGAAAATTTCCCCCACCCTGACCTCATAAAAAGATTCTCCTAAGATTTCTTCTAAAAGTTTTGCATTATTATTTTTCTCATATACGATTTTAATATATCTGGAATATCTTTTTCATAAGCTATACAGTTAGGCATCTAAATTTACCTAATTCCATATAGAAAACAAATTGTCTCAGGCCTAAATGCTCACTAATTTATCATGTCACCTCTCTCATATACTACACTCCCTTATTATTTGAAAGCCTGTGTCTCGATTGCTTTGTAAAAGAGATGGCTCTATTTTGTCCATTCCTGTGCCAGTACCACACTGTTTTAGATATGGGTGACATTCCCAGTTAATTTATTGCATCTCAGTACCAAACCCGCCCTTCCTTTGCTTTGCAGTATTGGGGCTGAGACTCTGCAAACCATATCTCTGCTTTGCCAGTTGCTCCTCTCTAGCTTTGCCTCTTCGTTCTAGAAAGAAACAGAAAAGCCAAAGAAAAATGAGGCAATTCTCTTTCCTATCTGCCATGGCCCCTATGGGCATCACCCACCCTCACTCTTTCAGCCCAGGGGCAGCATTTCTTTCCCAAAGCAGAAGCTTAACCAGTTTGCAGAATCAGCTTTCTCATGCCCCACTCAGGGACACCAGCCCCAGCCAGCCAGAGTCCCCTTTCATCTCCCATCGCTGCCCCTCCAAGATCAAAGACTGCAGAACCAGCTGGGCAGTCAGTTATGGAGGGTCCTCCTCCAAGCGTTAACGTTTAATAAATTCAACTATTTTCCTTTGTCTCGTGGCCCTAGTGTTCTTAGATAATCCCTGCAGTTATTCCTTCTGTGATACCAGTGTTCCTTTTTAACCTTTTATTTTATTTATTTTATATCCAGTCAATAGTTCTTTATATTACACTCTCTCTGTTAAAATAACTGGCATAGTTTCTGTCTCTTGACTGGACCCTGACTGCTATCACAGCTTTACAATAAATCTACATACCTACAAAGGAAATGCTCCTTCTTTTTATCTTCTTCAAAATTGTCGTTGATCTTCTTGGTCCTTAATTAATTTTATTGTATATTCTGTAGAATTTGTTGATGTAACCGTATTAACTGTGAATAATAACAGTTTGGTCTCTTCCTTTAGAGGTTTTAATACCTTTTATTTCTTTGGGTGTGAATGCAGGCAAGGGTGTATGTGGGTTTTTTTACACAGTCATTGTGCCTTAAGTTCAATATTGAATAGAATCACTTCTGTTCCTAGCCAAGACAGAGATACAGGAACTTTATCTTGTTATCTCACTTGAAACATTTTTTTAAATTATTTTTTTAATGAAATAATTACTCACAGGACATTGGACATCAGGCACAAAAAAAGAATAAAAAACAGAGATCTTTGGAAAAGAAGAAACAAATGACATGAGCCCTATAGCTACCCCAGCCTACTGCCTAGAGAAAAGTTATAAACTTCAGCAGAGGGAGGGTGAGCCCAGTAGTCCTCCTGAGTTAAAGAGAAAGAACAGAGATTCTGGGGAGACCACTGCAGCTAGAGTACGCAGGGCAGAACTTGGAGAGGAGAAAAGTATGCAGAGAGTGGTCTCTGGACATATGCAGGTCCCTGCTGAGTCTTCACCTAATCAGCCCTTAAGTGTGAGAAAACACCCCAAGGCTAGTTAAAGAAGGACCCCAAAGGATTAAAGGCTATCATACTCAGAAGTCACACAAGTCCAGGAAATAATGCCTGTTCCCACAAATTACAGTGGAAAACCTCATAGTTCTGAGGTCATTGCACAGCCCACTTAGAGGGTTTTGCTTCAGTAGTGGGGCAAAATTAGCCTGAGTCTAAATGTTGCTCTGGTCCTAACAAAGCTTAGTTACAAATCCCAGAAAGAATCAACCAGGTTTAAGCAATGTAATCATGTCCCAGAACAAAGCTCAAGAGGAATTATAAGAATAAAAGTAAAGTTCAAAATCAAAATTGGCATTTTATCAAAAATTACCAAGTATACAAATAAACAAGAAAAAATGATCCATAGTGAGAAGAAAAATCAATCAATCAAACTTAACCTAGGATAGACACAGATGATAGAATTTTTTAAATAGAAGCTATATAAAACATTGAAGATGCCAATTAGAGACATGGAACTTTAAAAAACAAAAACAAAAAAAGCACCCAAACAAAATTAGCAGCAGATAAGTCACATAAGAAGAAAAGATTAGTGAAACTAAAGACATTCATAGAAACTATCCAAATGAAACACACAGATTAAAAAATAATGATGGAAAAAATAAAATAAAATAAAATAAAATAGATGAGGAAAAAACACAAACTAATGGACAGTGGTTAACAGAACAAATATGAGAATGTTCTCTTATGGATGATAAGCATACATAGTACTAATACAAGGTGTTAATAGTAGAGTATTTTGGGGGAAAATACAACAAATGTAAGATATGTCCTATAATTAGTAGTAGTATTTTGATGTTCTTTTATAATTTGTAACAAATGTTTCACAACAATACAAGGTGTTGGTGGGGTGATACATGATTTTTTGCATGTCTGTGTTTTAGTTCACACTTTTACCATAAACTTATTGATTATATATGTTCATGTATGAATGATAAACTTAATAAAATTTTTTAAATGAAAAGAAAATGAGTAGAGCATCAGTGAGCTGTAGTACAACTTGAAATACTCTAAGATATGTGAAATTGGAATTCCTAAAAGGGAAGTGGAAGAATGAAAAATATTTGAAGAAATAATGGCCAAAGGTAAAAAATGTGCAAAAGACTTTAATAGAAATTTTATCAAATAAGATATACAAATGGCCAATAAACATGTGAAAAGATATTCAACATCATTATCCATTAAGTAAATCAAATTAAAACTATCATCTTTTGAAATAATAAAAATAATAAAAGAAAAGAAAAAAACTATTACAAGATACTCCGTCATATCCACTAGGATGACTATATGAGAAAAGAGAAAGAACAAATGTTGTAGAGGATGTGAAGAAACTGGAACCCTCAGACACTGCTGGTGGGAATGTAAAATGGTGCAGCCACTTTATAAAACAGTTTGGTGGTTTCTCAAAAAAATAAATATAAATTAAGCACAAGACCAGCAAGTATTCTCCTAGATATCTTCCCCAAAGGGAATAAAATAATATATTTAAGAATTCAAAGCAGGGACTTGAACGGTTATTTGTACACTGGTAATCATAGCAGCATTAGTCACATAGTCAAAAGGTAAACGCAACCCAAGTGTCATCAAGAGAGGAACTGATGAATAGAATGTGATATATACTCAGAATATAATATTATTCAGCTGTAAAAAGGAATGAAGTTCTGATGCATGCTACGACATGGATGAACCTTGAAGAAATCAAGTTGATGGAAATAAACCATTCACAAAAAGACAAATATTGTATGAATTTGCTTATATGAAATACCTAGCAGGAACCGGTTTCACTGAGAAATAGTAGATTACAGATTAACAGAGATTAGGAGTTTACTTAATGGATACAGAGTTTCATTTTGAGGTGATGAGGAAGTATTGGTGATGGTAGTACAATAGCATCAGTGCAATTAATACAATTGAATTGTATACTTGAAAGTGGCTAAAATGAGAAATTTTGAATTGTATAAATGTTGCTATAATAAAAACATAAACATAGATAGAAGATAGATAGATTGGTAGATAGATAGATAGATGATAGATAGATAGATAGAAAATGAAATAATGAAGGCCAACATATTGTCAGGTAGTGGAAATCCAGGGTGTTTCAACTTCAGTGTATGATTGAAAATTTTCTTAATGAAATGGGAAAATTTAAAAATAAAATGTTTTTTAAAAGACTGTATCTACACAAGGGCTTGTACAGGAATGTTCATAGCAGTGTTATTCATTAACAGTCAAAACCTTGAAACAACCCAAATAGCCAACATTTGTTGAATGGATAAACAAATTGTGATTATCAAAACAATGGAATAACATTCAGAAATAAAAGAATGGACTACTTATACACCCAACATGGATGAACCTCAAAAACATGATGCTAAGTGAAGATACTCAGACACAAAGGCCACATAGTAGATTTTCCATTTATATGAAATGCCCAGAAAAGGCAAATCCAGAGTCAGAAAGTAAATTAGTGGTTGCCTGGAGCTAGGGGTGGGAACAGGAAGTGAATATAAGTGGGTGCAAAGTAACTTTTGGGGGTGATGGAAATACTCTAAAATTGAATTATGGTGATTGTTGTAACCCTGTGAATTTACCGAAAATCATAGAATTGTCTACTCAAAACGGGTGACTTTATTATATGTAAATTGTACCTCAATTAAGCTGTTAACCAAAGAAAGAGACTGTTGAAAGAATGAAAAGTCAAAGAAAATGTTTGCAAACATTTAACTGATTTTTTTTATTCCCGCCTCCCCTGTGGTTTGCTTGCTATCTGCTCTCTGTGTTCATTCGCTATGCATTCTTCTGTGTCTGTGTTTAGTTTTATTTATTTCCACGCCCCTTTGCAGCTTACTTGTTGTCTGCTCTCTGTGTCCTTTCGCTCTTCTGTGTTTTGGGGGTTTTTTTTCACTTGTCTCCCTATATTGCTGCGTGATCTTGCTGAGTCCGCAAGCAGGCGAGCCTTCCTTCACAAGCAGGCCCTGGGACGCAAACCCAGGGCCTCCCATATGGTAGATGAGAGCCCAAGTGATTGAGCTATAGCCCCTTCCCCATTTAACTGATTTTTAAAAAGACTTGCATCCAGAATATATGAGAAAAGACACAACGCAATAAATATGTGAATGAATATTTGAACAAACACTTTATCAAAGAAGGTATTTGGATGGCAAATAAGCACATGAAAAGATGGAAATTGAAACCACAATGAGATACCACGGTACACCTATTCAAATGCCTGAAATTTTAAGTGCCAAGTGTTGGCAAGGATGTGAAACAACTGGAAAGCTCATACACAGCTGATGGGAATATGAAGCATTTGCAAGCAATTTGGAAAGCATTTTGGCAGATTCTAAGGGGTTAAGCATACCTTATGAATCTGGCATTCCACTCCAAGGTATACACACAAGAGAATTGAAAGCATATGTCTATATGTGGATTTGTATCAAAACGAACATAGCAGCTTTCTTTGAAATAGCCCCAAACTGGAAACAACCCAAATGCCCAAGCACAGATGAATGCCTTTGAAATGCCTTTCAATACAAAATATTATGTCTCACAATGTACTTGTAAAAATTCTTTTCGAACCCCATTTTTTCTTATTGGGAGTTTTAAGTACGTCCACCCTCCTCTTTTCTCTATGTCAACTAAAGGATTTCCAGGGCTTATCTTGAAACCACAAGCCCTTTTAAGCCACAATTGAAAGAAATTTCAGGAAAAGGAAGAAATGTTCCTTCATTCTGTAGAGCTGCAGAAAAACAGCATCCCTGCAACATAGAGCCAGTTCTGTTAAAGTGGTATAATGAGAATATTAACGATTCATCATTTTTACTCCACCCAGTGTGTAGAATGGTGTATCAATATAGAATCACGTTCTGTTTCCTGTTACTATAAAGCTGTATGTGAGAACGTTAGCACAAAGGACTCTCTATCAAGACACCTAGTCATCAGAACTGGTGCCATGCCCATGAAACATAACCTATAAACATAACCTAAACATATAAACATAACCTAACCTAAACATAACCTAAACCTAGGTTTAAAGTGTCTCCAATTCTAAGTGACTTTTCCTACTTAATAATTTATAGCACTAGTATAAAATTTAAAATTATCTCTCTTTCCTGAAAGGGGCAAATCTTAGTTAGTTTACATACGAAGCAATGGGCTCTGGAATTTTCTTCATGCATAACAGCATATGGGTTTAATAAATATCATGACTGTTGATTTCTTTGTTCAACCTAAGGAATTCAGTGCCTTCGTCTAATTAAATTAACAGTGCTCTTTATCCAGTTGAGGAAATTTCTTCTGTTCTAACTTGCTAAGAAGTATTTTTTAATCATGAATATTTCTTGAATTTTATTAAGAACATTGTGCTGAAGTTATTGGGAGGATCATATGGTTTTGTCTTTAATCTCTTAATATAGTGAACAATATTAACTAGATTTTTTCAACTCTAAACTATTCTTGAGTTGCTGGGGAAAATCCCTGGTTGGTCATGATATATTTTTAGTAGAAGTTGCTGGGTCTTGTTTGCTGATTTTTTGTTTAATATTTTTGTGCATAAATATAAATTTAACATTATTTTCTTTAACATGCTCTCCTTGTCTGATTCTGGTTTCAACCTTCTATTAACCTCATAAAAAAAGATTGGAGAACTTGTTCTCCTTCTCTTCTCTTAGTTTGCAATAGAGAGAGTACCTGCTCCTTAACTGTTCAGTAAAACTCACTTGTTTAGTTTTGGGGTACATTTTTCTAAGAGATAAATTTAAGGCATAATTTTGTCCCTGTTTTAGCTATATCTCACAAATTTCAATGTGAAAGATTATCTTTGTCATTCAGTTATATGTATTTTCTAATTTCCATTTTGATTTTTTATTTGATACATATCTACACATGTGTTGTTAAGTTCTAAAGTATATATTTTGTTATTAATTTCTAACTTTGTGGTATTGTGGTTAATATAGTATTTATTGATATTTATTTACTTGGCCTAGACCATAGTCAACTTTTAAAAACATAGTATGAGATTTGGAAAATAGTTCATATTCTCTAAACATCACATGAAAAATGATATATGTCCATTAGCTCAAATCATGCTAATTTTGTTATTCGGATTTTCCGTAGCTTCAGGATTTTTTTTTCTGTTTGACCTATCAATTCTGATTGAGGATTTGTATAATTGCCCTTGTAATTTTGTCAATACCTACTTTATATATTTTGAATCTACACAAATCCAGAATAATTATATCTTCCTAATGAATTGCTCCTATTATTATTATGTAACAATGCTTTTATCATTAATAATGTATTTTTCTTTTTAAAATGTTTTGTTTTGTATTAATGTAGCTACACTAATTGTCTCCACTGTTATTTGCCTGGTATGTGTTTTTATTTTTAATTGATGTTAAAAGATAGGGGTCAGCAAACTACAGCCTAAGGGCCAAATCCAGTCACAACTTGTTTTGGTAAATAAAGTTTTATTGGAACACAGCTGCACTCATCCGTTTATGTATCATCTACGGGTGCTTTCAGGCTACAACAACAGAGGTGAGTAGCTGCAACAGAGACTTTATGGTCACATAAATATGTATTATGTGGCTTTTTACTGAAAAAGTTTCTTGACCCCTGTGATACAATATTGAATAGATCCAAAGGAATATTTACAAATTATGGATGAGGCAGGAAGCAATGCCGTGGACATCTGTGTATCCAATACCAGTTTAAGAAGTAGAAACTTACCACTTTGAAGCTACCCAGAGGCCCCTTCCTGACCTTAGCCAGGTCCCTTCCTTTCAAATTCATAATCTCCTGCTGCCTATCATTTGTGCTTGTCATTCTGCTCTTTTTCTTCACAATTTCATCATGTTCATATTCTAAACAATATATTGGTTGACCTTTCATGGATTTTGAACTTCAGCTAAATAGAATCATAGTGTATTATTCATCTGCATTTGCCTTTCACACGCAATTTATTATGATTTTGAGATTCATCCTTGCTATTGCTATGTAGCTGTGGTTCATTTTCACTGCTGTTTAGCATCCCATTGTATGTACCAAAATGCATTTATCCATTCCAAAGCTGATAAGTATTTCTGTTTTATTTTGCTATTAATAAACATTGTTGCTATGTATATTCCTGTGTGGGTCTCTTGTTATGCAAGCATTTCTCCAGCATAAATACCCAGAGAATTAGTGAAATTTCCTGGTCTTAGGATATGATTAAGTTCTCCTTCAATCAATCACCAGATTGATTTCCAAAGTGGTTACAACTTTATAGACTTCCCACCAGAAGTGTATAAGACCTGTCATCTCTCTGTAACCTCACCAACAATTGATATTGTCCAGTTTTATACTTTTTTGCTTGACAATCAAGGGAATGTGAAATGACATCTCAATATTGTTTTAAGGAATGTTGAGCATCTTTTTTTTATAATTATCGGCATTCTTATTTCCACTTCTGTGAAAAGCCTTTTCAAGTTTCTTGTCCATTTTTCTATTTGATTTTCTTATTCATATTGACTAACAGATTTTTTCTGTTTTGCTAGATACTTATATTTTGCCAGACTGTCATTGCAAATATCTTCTCCCACTTAGAGGCTTACATTTTCACTCTCTTTCATTGTTGGTATTTTTGTTTTCTGTAGGTGTTTTTAATTTTAATACAGTCAAATTTGTTAATCTTTCCCTGGTTGGTTGGCACATTTCATGTATTATTTTTAAAATATTCTTCCTGGTATATGGTCAGAATCATAATCCCCAATATGGTCTTTAAAAAGGGTTTTATATTTTCCTTTAACAATTAAATCTTTAATCCATCTAGAATTGATTTTTGTATATAGTGTGAGGTAGAGATATAATTACTTTTCTATCCTTATGCATAGTTTTGTCATAGTTATGTTTTTGACTTTTTATTGTAGTAAAATATATGCAACTCAGAATGGCCCGTTTTAACCACTTCCAAGTGCATAATGTGGTAGTGTTAATTACCTTCCCAATATTGTGTTACCATAACCTCCACCCACTGGCAAAACTTTTTTCATCACTTAGAACAGAAAGTCTGTGCCTATTAAGTAATAACTTCTTCTTACCCTTACTCCTCCACCCCTGGTAATCTATAAACTACTATCTGTCCCTGTGAATATGTTATTCTATATAAGCAAAATCACACAACATGTTTTGTGTGTCTGTCTCATTTCACTCAACATGGTGTCTCTAAGATCCCTCTATGTTGTAGCATGTATTCATACTATGGTTTTTAACTAATAAGATTAATAATAATTCTTAACATGAGGTAACAAAGTTTCTCCTCATTGCTATCCTTTATGAATGCCTTAGATACTCATAGTTCTTTATTCTTTCATAAAATTTAGTATTAGCATCAAATTCTTTTAAACAAAACCTGCCAGAATCTTAAAGGGACTAACACTGACTCTTCAGATCAACTTTGGAAGAACTAACATCTTCATGGAATCGAGTCGTCTTTATCCATGACCATAAAATATCCCTTTATGTCTCCTTTAATTTCTTTAAATAGTATTTTATAATTTTATCCTTAAAGGTCCTTACAATTCTTTACATTTAGATTTCTTTATATGTATATTATAAATGGCATATATTTAATTTTATTTTCTAGTTATTGTTCACTGGTGAATGCAAATGTAATTTATTTTTCTATATTAACTTTTTGTGCAAGAGTTGTGCTAAATTCTCTTGCTAATTCTATCTATAGGTTCTTTTGAGTTTTCTATATAACTAATCAAATCATCTGGAGAATATTAAGTTTTTTTTTCCTTCCTCTCTAATAATAATAGCTTTTATTTCTTTTCTATCATTACTGTGCAGCTGGGCCCTCCAATACAATGCTGAATAAAATAGTGACAGCAGATACCACTTTCTTGTTCCTGATCTTAAAGGGACTACTTTCACCAGATTTCCAATAATAATGAGGTTTCTTATAGGATTTTTATATCCATCTAAGGGAAATCCCCTTCTAGTTTTCTTTTGCTAAGAAATTTTATTAGTTTTTTCTGTATCTATTGAAATGATAATAAACCATTTCTCCTTTTGTCTGTTAACAGGGTGACTTAGTTTGTAAGGGCTGCTATGACAAATACCACAGAAAAGATTAGCCTAAATTACAAGAATTTATTGTCTTATGGCGTTGGAAGCTAGAAGTCCAAAATCAAGTATCCACAGACCATGCTGTCTGTAGCATTCTGGTGCTGGCTTGCCACAATACCTGGGGCTCCTTGGCTTACAACCATTTTCCAGCTTCTTCTGACTTCAGTTTCTCTTGACTTCTGGCTTCTCCTGCTGGACAGCATCTGAATTTCCTCTGTGTAAAAGGGCTCTATTCATACGGAGTAAGGCCCACCCTGATTCAGTCTGGCCTCCTTTAGACAGGATCTTCAAGGATCCTATTAACAAACGAGTCCACACCTTAACTAATAACAATATCTTCAAAGGTCCTAGTGCAAATGGGTTCATACCCACAGGACCAAGGGTTAGAACTTAAATATGTCTTTTGTAGGTAATGATTCTATCTCCAATATGAGGTGAGTAACATTAATTGATTTTCTTATGGTATCCAAACTCACATCCCTGTAACAAACCCAACTTGGATGTTACGTATTATCTTTTCAATGAATTGCTGGATCCTTTTTGCGAACACCTTGTCTGAGGCTTTCCCATCTGTGTCCATTCAGTAATCTTATTTTCTTATATTGTCCTTGATAGGTTTGGCTGTCAAAGTTTGGCTGTCTCATAACAATGAATAAGGAATCTTCCCTCTTCTTCCATACTCAGTTATAACTTCTAGAGAAGAAAAATATGAGATTAATTTTAGTTCTATCTCAAGTTGACTTGAAAAACAGGAGGTCTGAGTTTATGAAGCCACACAGGAACATTTTCTATCCAGAGATCCCACAGAAATAAACAAAGTTCATTTCCTATCCCTGTACTGGTTGGTGGAATTTCTCTAGTCTGTTCCTTCTCTGAGAAGACAGCCTTTTTAAGTTTTGATGTATGTGGGGTTCTCCATTTTAACATCCCACATCATAAGGGTCCGAGACCTTGTCTTTGTTCTGAGTGGCTATTAAAACCCACTTCCCCAGGTTAATAACACTGATTCCCCACCCAAGGAAGGCCACACCACCTGCTTACATGTTTATTCCAGTTTTCAGTTAAGGATTCCCCTTTCTTATTTGCAAGCTCATCTACGCATTTAAAATTATATTTGTTATACTTGAAACTTCTAGATATTTTTAGTGGGAATGCTTTTAGGTTTCTAATCAGGCACATTTCCATTCCTGTATTCCTTCTCGGTGACCCTTTACAATCACCTGTGATGCAGAGACTATCATTCCACATTTACAGATGAGGAAAAGAAACTCAAAAGAGATTAAGTGTTATATCCAAGGGCACTTGCGCAGTTAGTGTCTATCAGCCCTAGGATCTGGATGCAGGACTGCCTGGTGCCAAAGCCTGTACTTCTAATCACAGCTGAGTGGTTCTAATACAGGGTTACTCATTCTTTACCCATTAACCAGGAAAACTGTGGAAAGACCACAGTTATGCAATGCAGACACATGCTGTAACCTCAGATGCAGCCTGAAAGAAAATCCTCTTTTTTATTATCCCTATACCCAAGACTCTGATCCTTTTACTCATTAACTGGATAAAAAGAATTTTTAAATGCATAAATGTATCTTTAATGTTGGTAAAATAAAAATAACATAAAATTTACTATTTTAGCCATATTACAGTGTACAATTCAGTGGCATTAAGTACAGTCATGATGTTGTATAACCATAACCACTATCTAGTTCCAAAACTTTTTTATAACCTCAAAAGGAAACCTGAACCCATTAAGAAGTCACTCCCCTTCTCCCCCCCAGGCCTCTGACAACCACTGAAAGAAAGAAGTTTTTTTAAGAGTAATTTTACACCATAAGCAAAATTAATAGGCAAGAAACAAAGCAGAAAATAAAACTGCAACAATAAGACAAAGTGTTAACATTCAATATATAAATTACTCGTAAAAATCAATAAGGAAAAAAAAACAACCTAATGGGAAAATGAACAAAGCAGATGAGCAGAAAATTCACAAAAGAGAAAATATGAATCTGCAACCTCAGTACTGTTTTTTTTTTAATTCAATAGACCTAAATGTAAGAGCCAAAACCATCAAACTCTTAAAAGAAAACATAGGAGTAAATCTTCCTTCTTTTGTGTCAGGGAATGGTTTCTTAGATGACACCAAAAGCACCAGCATTAAAAAGAAAAAAAGTAGATAAATTAACCTACATCACAATAAAAGACTTTTTTGCTGCAAAAAGATACCATCAAGAAAATGAAAAGTCAATCCATGATTTGAGAGAAAATATTTGCAGATCACATATCTGGTAAGAAACTAGTATCCAGAATATATAAGGAACCCTACAAACCCAATATTAAAAAGACAAGTAACACAATGGGAAAAAAAATGAATAAAGGGCGTGAAAGACTCTTCTCTGAAGAAGATAGGTACATGGAAAGACGCTTAATATTATTTGTCATTAGGGAAATGAAAATCCAAACCACAATGAACTGTCACTTCACAACCATCTGTAATAAAAAGACAGACAGTAACTAGTGTTGGCAAGGATGCAGAGAACTTAGAACTCTCATATATTGTTGGTGGGAATGTAAATGTTTCAGCTGCTTTGAAAAAGTTTGCTAGTTCCTCAAAATGTTAAACATGGAGTTACCACATGAGCCAGCATTTTATTCCTAGGTATGTGCCCAAGAGAAATGAAAACATATATGTCCACACCAAAACATATACCTCAATGCTCAAAGCAGAATATTTATAAAAACCCCAAAGTAGAAACAATCCAAATGTTCATCAACCAAGGAACTAATAACTATAATGTTATTATATTTATTATTCAGCAATAAAAGGAATGAAGTATGAAGCATGCTACAACATGGGCGAACCTTGAAAACATTATGTAAGTGAAAGAAACAAGTCCTAAAAGATCATTTCTTCTGGGGGAAATGAAAATTTCTAAAATTAGGTAGTGCTAGAATTGTAGTTGGTGCTGGGGTTTAAGATATACCCAGGGCACCTGAATCTCTGGACTGACCATATGATAGCCAGGCCCTGAGCCTCAACAGACTTCAGCTCCTACACTCTGGTTTATTGGACTTACCCCACTCAGCTAACATGGAGTTGAAGAATGGCAACCACCACACCATGGAGCCTAGAGTGCCTACAACTGAATGCAGGAGGATTGCATCCAGCATCCATGTGGAATCCAAGCCCCCTCTTGACATAGATGTGGAATGGACACAACCAATCCAAGGTCCACAGGATGGAGGAATACAGTAAGGATTAGAGTGGATTTACTGATATTCTATTCATGAACTATTGTGGTTAGTAATCGAAGAAAATGTGGCAGTGGTGTGGAAAAAGTGGCCATGGTGGCTGCTGGGTGTGGGGAATGGGAGAAAGAGATGAGATGTGGAGGCATTTTCAGGACTTGGAGTTGTCCTGGGTGGTGCTCCAGGGACAATTACCAGACATTGTAGATCCTCCCATGGCCCACTGGATGGAACGTGGGAGAGTGTGGGCTATGATGTGGACCATTGACCATGAGGTGCAGCAATGCCCAGAGATGTATTCACTAAATGCAATGGATGTGTCATGATGATGGGGGAGAGTGTTGCTGTGGGGGGAGTGGTGGAGTGGGGAGGAGGGGGTGAATGGGGACCTCATATTTTTTTAATGTAATATTTTTTAAAAATGAATTAAAATAAATAAAATAAATAAAATTTTTTAAAATGAAAAATAAATAAATAAAATTAGGTAGTGCTGATGGTTGTACAACCATGTAAATAAAAAACATAAACTGTACACTTTTAATGGGTGAATTGCCTTGTATGTGAATTATATATCAATAAAACTTTTTAAAGCAAAAATAATCAAACACTTTTCTTTAGCTATAAAGTTGGCAAAAGCTTTTCCCAAATGATGCTAGTACAGTGTCTTGGCAATGGTACAAGAAAATAAATACTAGTAATAGTGTAAATTGATGCATGTTTTTGGAGGACAGTTTCAAACATATACCAAAATCCTAAAAATATGAACAGCATTTTCCCCAGCAATTCCATCTCTAGGAATGTAGCCTAAGGAATTATATAGACATACATGCAAAGTTTTATGTATCATGATGCTAATTGCATCATTATTTTTAATAGCAAAAAAAAAAAAAAAGAAAACCAGAAACACCATAAATATCCAACAACGGAGAAATAGTTAGACATTATTATACCCAAAAAAATGACTAAAAGCTATCCAGCCTTTAGCAATCATGATGAAAAAGGCCATTTAACAAGAAGGAGAAATCATTACAATGTTTCAAAACAGTGAAAGAGCAAGCTACAAAACAAAGTGTAGCAAATAATCCTGTTATTGTAAAAAAAAAAAAATACTGAAAGGACATAGTCTAAAATATTAACAGTGATTATCTCTAGGTGATGGGATAATGGACGCTCATTTTTATTGTCTTCTTTGTTCTGTATTGTTCTAATTTTCTATGACAGAGAAAATTAGAATTTTAATGTATTTTGGATTTCTCATTTTCCTGGCCCATATTTCCCTAAAATGCAATGATCAAGGGCTTATGAGATTTGGAAGTCAAGAAACTCTGAGTTAGGCAATTTCTAAGGTTTTTTCCATTTCTAAGAGTAGGCCTCTGAATTCTATGGTCAGAATATCTCTTTTTACAAACTACCTAAGGCATTCTTAGGGACGGATTCTTCCCCTTTTTTATTTTTTATTTTTTTTTTGTATGCTCCCTGACCCCCACTTTCATAAAGGGAGGAGTTGCAATTTTGAAAAATAAGGTTATCAGCAGTCAGGGGAACAGGACATTGTGAGATGAGGCAAGGCAAACCCTGCAGAGACCTGGAAACGATTTTTCTCTCCCAAAATATAATTAATCAATTATGTCCAAAGAAGTGGAATCAATATTTTTATAAATGAGATGTTCATTCGCCGAGAAGGGATTGTTGCATTGGTCACATAATCTTTCACCTGCTAATCCAATGTAAATTATGGGCTTTTTATCTGATGTCTTCAACATTTGCCAACCGAACTTTTTTCCACTTTGGCATTCTGGTCACGACTTTCCACTTCTCTTGCACAGACCCTGGCAGGTGCAATGTGCCAGGGTCTCTTAATAAGCTATACAACACTAATAACAAAGCCTTGTGTTCAACGGCCGCCTCCTCTCCCAGGCCTTTGTGACTTCGTCTCATTGATCTTCCCAGCATCCTCTAGACCACAGGGAAACAAGGTGCGATTGGGAGCACTGCAAGGCTTAGATAAATTGAGGCTTGATTGAATCTTTTTAATGCAGGGAACATTTATTAAGTGCCTACTACGTACCACGTCTACTCTAGACACTAGAAATACAAAGATAAATCTCACAGTCGCTGCCCTCTGGGGCTCACAGTTTAGTGGAGGAGACAGGCGCCGACAAAAATAGTTGTATTACATCATCATAGGCTCCAAACTGTAGATCGAAGCATTGCACTCTGGGAGCACAGAGCTCTTCCAAGAGTGATGAGGGCCATTTCCGTGCAATTCTTGAAAAGTGAGGGAGAGCTCAGCCAGCAAATAAGAGTAACAAGGTAGTCTGGCAAAAGAAGGGAAACAGAAATAGAATTTCACGTTCAGTGAGGTGCCGGGGAGTGGCTCCAGAGAGGTAGGTGAGCTTCTTGATGCGCTCCTTTCATTTGTCCTTAGTGTGGACATTCTGTTTTGCCTCCTCTTCATCCATCTCTCCTTCTTTCTGTACAGAACACCACGTTGCCTGTGCGGGCCCACCCCTTCCCTTTCCCGGGCCGATGAGGCTGATGCTATCAACCCTAGCATCCTTTTCAGGGTTGATATGTAACGTGGATTTGTCTTCAACATAGCCACAGTCGTGGGTTCAGGGATGGGCACATGATCCAGTTCAACCCCAGAAAAGTGAATTCTTGGATGTTTTAATAGAATTATTGGGAAAAGGCACTGTCTTTCAAACACAGTTACTACTTGGGTAGATTGAAAACCCCGAGCTTGCTAGCACCCGGGGAAGGCCTGTCTGAAACGAGGAATCCAATGCAGAGAAAGCTGCAGCTGAAAAATGGACAGAATAGTAACCCTGGTGACATTTTTTTGTGAGCCAGTAAGTCCCGCTTTTGCTGCAGTCCACTTGAATAGTTTTTTTAATTACTTAATGCTATAGAGTATTAGTGCATTGATACACCATTCCAGCCTTTTGGGAATTAAGCCTGTAAAAATACGGCAAGTTAAAGTTAAAGAGGGGCTGTGGGGCAGCAGACTTGGCCCAGTGGTTAGGGCGTCCGTCTACCACATGGGAGGTCTGCGGTTCAAACCCCGGGCCTCCTTGACCCGTGTGGAGCTGGCCCATGTGCAGTGCCGATGCGCGCAAGGTGTGCTGTGCCACACTAGGGGTGTCCCCCACGTAGGGGACCCCCACGCGCAAGGAGTGTGCCCCAGAAGGAGAGCCGCCCAGTGTGAAAGAAAGTGCAGCGTGAAAGAATGGTGCCGCACACACGGAGAGCTGACACAACAAGATGACACAACAAAAAGAAATACAGATTCTCAGGCCGCTGACAACAACACAAGCAGACAAAGAAGATGCAGCAAACAGACACAGAGAACAGACAACTGGGGTGGGGGTGGGGGTAGGGGTAGGGGTAGGGGTAGGGGTAGGGGTGGGGGTGGGGGTGGGGGTGGGGGTGGGGGTAGGGGTGGGGGGGAAGGGGAGAGAAATAAAAAAAAAAAAAAAAGAGGGGCTGTGACTTCAGATGGGGTAACTGAGACCCAGAGATGATAAAGAGTTTACCCCAGATCACATGAAGGTTAGTTGCAGAGCCCCTAAAGAATTAAGTCTGCAACTCTGGGGTAAGTGCTCTTTACTTGAAAGCACTGTGCCTTGGAAGATTAACAATAACAGCAGTAGCAATAATACACAACAATCATATATCATTTACCATGTGCCAGGGGTATAGGGAATGGTGTTCCAGATTCCAGGTGAAATGATAGGCATTTAAGTACCACCTAAAAAAACAGAGGCAGAAATGTGGCCAAGGGGTTGGGATTAACATGGTGCCCTTAACCACTGCCAATGCATTACCATTGGTAAGTAAAGGGCTATGCCCTGGTCCAGCACCTGTAATGAGCTGGCTTGCCCACTGCAGAGCATTACAATGCCCCCAGGAACCCCCACACACACCCCCCATTCACAGCTTTAATGTTGATCAGTCTGCTTACCTTTGCAAGAGCCATCCTTCATCTCCTCAATCAAACTGTCACATGTCATCATAAAGACCCTTTGTACCCTGCCCTACCCTACTACCTTTTGATTGACAACCCATTTTAAACTCACATTTTGGCCCTTTGTATTTCCCTTTAGATAAAACTTAAGTATTTACTCACCTACCCTAGGCACAATGATGTGAAATAAGAGCCTTCACTTAATTCCTACCCCTTTCAGAAGATTTTGAAAGTGGCAGAATCAAGGCAAGCATAAATGAACCGCCATGGTGCTTACCAAGGGCACGATACATAGTAATTTTTCAAAGAATGCTTGTTGTCTTGAATGACCTACTGGATCTAGTGGGGAGTGAATGGGTAGATGGATGGATGGCTAGGTCACGGGTGGCAGGAATCCTGGCCATTGTTTTACCCTTTTAGATCTCTGGCAAAGCTTACTTTATGTTTCCAAGAAAGACACTGCCTGTTCTCATACAGTTTACAGACCAGCAAGAGAGACACTAAATAAATAATTACTTCTAATTATTAAATTAATTTCAACTGGGTAAGTGCTATGAAGAATTTCAAAGTGTTATGGGAACATATAATAGTCATCTGGGAAATCAGGTAAGACCTCCCCAAGGATATGACATTAAGCCAAAACCATGTTGGCCTAGAATAGAAGGATCAGATTGGGGGAGAAGGCTTCAGGGAAGAGTGGTCCAGGCTGAAAGAATAAGCTAAGTTCCTTCAAGCTTCACTGGAAGCTTCACTGAAAGCTTGAAGGAACTTGGCTTAAGAGAATAAATGAAAGAATAACAGTATAGCAAGACACCAGAAGCATAAGTAGGATTATAGGTCATGAAGGAATTTTTTGTTTGTTTGTTTTTTATTTTTTTAATTCATTTTTTAAAAATATTACGTTAAAAAAATATGAGGTCCCCATTCACCCCCACCACCCCCACCCCACCACTCCCCCCACAGCAACACTCTCCCCCATCATAATGACACATTCATTGCATTTGGTGAGTACATCTCTGGGCATCGCTGCACCTCATGATCAATGGTCCATGAAGGAATTTTAAAGTCAGATTAAGGATTTTGGGCTTTGATTGCTGGACCTGACATGATCAGACCAGGAGCATGCCACCTGGAATAGTAATGGCACTGGGAGAACTGGGAAGAATGTGCTGTTATTCATTACCTGTGACAAGGTGAGCAAAGGAAGCAGATTTCCTTGTCCATTTTTGTGCTCTCTTCTCATCAGCTCAGAGACGGTGGTTTGACCAAGGTGTGGCTGTGGATATAATCTCAGCCCTTCCTAAAGAAATGACTACCTTGAGCTGGAAAAAGCCTCATTCCCGTTCTCCTCCAAATCCGCTTTCCATGGCCAATGCAATACACATCCTAGACTCTCCTTATCTCTACAACCCACAGCTCACCTCATTCTCACCATGCTGACCTTCTAGCTGTCCCTCAATTACTCCAAACTGGTTCCCATCCCAGTTCTTTTGCCTGGAATTTTCTTTCCCCAAATGATGGCCATGGCTGGCTCCCTCCCTTCATTCAAGTTGCAACTCAAAATACCACTTCTTTAAAGACACGTTAGCTAAAACCCATCTCATCCTCTGGTTATCTGTCCCCTTTCTCTGCTTTTGTTTTCTTCATGGCACTTATTATTGTCTGACATTACATTATAATTCAATTGTTTATCTGTCTCTGCCACTGGAGTGGGAGTTCAATCAGAGCAGAGGTTTTATTTGTCTGGAGTCTGGCTGCCTACGACAGCACTAATAACAGGGAACACATTCTATAATATTGAATGAATGAATGAATATCCAACTTACTATTAAGAATCTCCATTTAGCTGACCTATCTCACACATAACCCAAACTCAGTGTGTTCCAAATTAAATTCTGTAAATCACCACCCTTGTAGAGATGTCAATGCCCTGTGCAAATCCTTAGGTCCCTCTGCTGATCTTGTGCATGCTCTCCTCTGGTGGGCTTACTCTCAACAGCCAGAGCATTTATGGCTTTGTTGGAGGGCTGCACACATACTGCTGGAAGTCACTTTTTCTGCATGCACATGGAGCCACAGGTGCCTATGGATTTACAGTCCCATGGGGGACAATCCATAACCAATGATTGACAGGTGCAAGGGTATAACTATTTCAGATCCCTTCCCCTGACAAGGACTACTCTGTATTGTCTCTAGTGTCTCCAGGGCTGCTGTGGGGGTCTGAACCATAGTCACCCTAGACTTTGCGACTCACTGCACCATTGCTTGGCCTCCTTCACTTTCCTACCCCACTTTCCCCTTTGTTTAACAATTTTTCCTCAGCTCACTACTCATGAATCTACTCCTTAGAGTGGGCCTCTGCTTCTCAAACCTCCCATCTTCCCCTGCTCAGGAACAGCACCTCTGCCCATTCGGTTACCCAAGCAGAGACCCAAACCCAACCTGCCCTCCTTCTCCCCCACCCTCCAGCCCTATCCTATAGGTGCCCGAAGCCTGGCCACTGTCAGTTTGAATCCACATTTCTCCATCCCTGCCACCACTGCCACTCTCAACCTGGCCCCAAACATGTTCCCAGTTCCCTAATGGTGGCAAGAATGCAAATCTTCAGCAGGCTGTCTTTTCTTATCTCACTAAACAGAACAATCACAGCCTAATACCTAAAATCCCCCAAGGACTCATGGCTATGGACAGTCCCTTGCAGATTACTATGATTTGTATTTTATTGTAATTGATTTCCTCCTTTGCTTTATGAGGACCTATCCACTATCAACCATAGGCTGGGCACTGGACAAAATATAGGCAATTCAGGGGCCAAAGGCACAGTTCCTGACTTCAAGAAGGTCATCATTTAGGGAACAATACAGACATGCAAATATTTTTGATGCAATGGTTAAAACGCCACCCTGCACTGCATGCAGGCGGCCTTAGCAACACAAGATCAGCCGAGAGTTCCACGAGGGCCTGACCTGGAGCATATCCATCTTGGATTTTGTCTGGTGAGTCAAGGGGAAGTATTCACAGAAGTGACATTTCTACTGGGCTTTGAAAAAAATGAGAAATGAAGAAAAGAGCTCTCCAGGCAGATGTCAAAGTATGTGCAAAGAGGGGACATGAAAGAGGGCAGTGTTTGCAGGAAAAAGCAAACTGCCCAAGATATCTGGAGAACCACGTGCAGAATGAAGAGGTAATAGGAACTCGAACCAATGATGAAGGGATGTGAATATGGAGTCCAGACTTGTTCTAAAGGTAAGAGGAAGCTGTGGAAAGTTTCTGAGCTCCACCAGTGGTTAGGAGCCAGGAAAACAAGCGTTGGTAACATCTCCTGTTTATAAATGAGTCTTGACAGGGAGCTGTACAGAACATATGTCCAGGGTGCATGGTAATGTTTGGATATACTCATAGTGGCAACAATTAAAAACCACAGTAGGGGGGGTACTGGGTTCCCGGCCAGTGGTGCTCTGTCGTGGTCCCTAGGGGAGCAGCGACAGTCTCCCAGGTACAGTGGTGGGGACCGGGAGGGAGTGAGGGTTCAACAGTGAGCCCCTGATACTAATGACTATGCTTGTGAGCTGATAAACCCAAAATAATAACAAGGCCTAGAGCAACTTTGTGCCTGGGAATTTCCTTCTGTCAGCCTTCATGTTACTCAAATGTGGCCAGTCTCGAAGCCAAACTCAGCATGTAAATGCAATGCCTTCCCCCCAGCGTGGGACATGACACCCGGGGATGAGCCTCCCTGGCAACGAGGGACCACTATCAACTACCAACTGATGATGCAACTGGAAAATGACCTTATACGGAAGGTTCAATGCGGATCAGCAGAATATCCATGTCTACATAAAATACCATGACTTTAAAATGCTGTTTGACCTAAAGTAAGGGGGAAATGGAAAGGAGAAATGAGTTTATATGGCTACGAGTTTCTAAAAAAGAGTCTGGAGGCTGGCAGAAGGTTTGCCCTCATGCACAACTGAGCAGAGTCAGAGAGACAGATAAAGCAGATACAACCCCCAGATATTGGTTCCTTTGAGGGCTAAAGAGACCCATGGGAGTTATGGTCATGGCCGATGGGGTTAACTACCAGGGCAGATGGCCCCTCTTTGGAAAGGGTGTTTATGTGTGATGAATCTGGACTCAGATGGGATCTCCCTTCATAAGACTTTCATGCTAATGTGCTGGAGGTGCAGTTAATGTTGGGGTTTAAGATATATTTAGGGGATTTGAATCTCTGGACTGACAATGTGATAGCCAGATCCTGAGCCTCAACAGACTCCAGCACCTACAATCTGATTTATTGGACTTACCACACTCAGCTAAGATGGAGGTGAAGGACAACCACCACACCATGGAGCCTAGAGTGATTACAACTGAAAATGGGAGGATTGCATCCAGCATCCAGGTGGAATCTGAGCCTCCTCTTGACATAAAGGTGCAATGGACACAACCAATCCAGTGTCCACATAGAAGAGGTGGCATTGGATTGGGAAAAGTGGACATAATGGACAAAGGGTATGGGGAAAGGCAGGAAGAGATGAGAGGTGGAGGCGTCTTCGGGACATGGAGCTGCCCTGGATGGTGCTTCAGAGGTAATCACCGGACATTGTAAATCCTCACAGGGCCTACATGATGGAATAGAGGAGAGTATGGGCCATGATGTGAACCAATGTATAAGAGGTGCAGAGGTGCCCAAAGATGTACTTACCAAATCCAATGGATGTGTCATGATGATGGGAACGAGTGTTGTTGGGGGGGGGGGGGGAGAGGGGGGGGTGGGGGTGGGGGGTTGAATGGGACCTCACATATATATTTTTAATGTAATATTATTACAAAGTCAATAAAAAATAAAAAAATTAAAAAAAAAAAAAAAAAAAAAAAAAAAAAAAAATAAATGAGTCTTGAAAAGTGCACTGGTGGCTCAAGACTCTTTTGCCCTAAATATCTGTGCCCCTGATTCTACACAGACACTCTTCTATAATGCCAAATCTTATTTCCTTAAAAATCCATCACATAGAGCTGTCACCAAGGTTAGCAATTACTAAGTGAAGACATCATTTAGCCAACTCTGTAATCCAGATCAACAGGAAATGGTTACTCCTATCGGCTCAGACCAAACCACTTTACCCATCATGGGGAGACAAGTTTGGGCTCATGTGTGTGTGTGTATGTGTGTGTTTTATGCATGCATGTGACTGTGCATTTGAGTCCAAGAGTGTGAGTACAAAGATGAGTGTCTGAGTGTACATACGTGTGAATTTACATGTGTGTGCCTTTGGCTGGGTGTGTTGCACTTGTTAACAGATGTGCATGCTTGTGCATACATGTTTGGGATGTGTGTGCTTGAGTGTGTACATTTGCATGTGTGTACATGTTTGTGTGTTTGCATGTGTACATGTCCACCAGGGAGCATGCGTGAATGTGTGAGTCTCACGTGTGTGGAGTGCACACCTTCGACCTGGCACGTTTTATTTGTGAGGTGCCCAGAGCTTATTTGTGCCAGCATCAGCCCCATCCTTTCCCACCATTTGGCTCCCCATTGCTCATTAACGCAGTCTGCATTGGTTACGCCGGTGGCAACGGGCCTCTGTAGAGAGAGTTAAATATCGCAACTGTTTATTGCTTAATATTTTTCATGCTAATGGCAGGCTAATTCACAGGGATTCGGGGCAGTGTATAAAACACCTTCTGCTGACTGTTCATTTCATGCCAAGGAAGGACTTGGCAAACCAGCAGCCCCTGCCCAGGGCCTCTTTGACTCTGTGTGCAATGCCACACTGCCCCCCATTTGGTCTTCCCTGAATTAATTTGCAGCCAAGCTGAGTGCACAGCAAACAGCAATATTCGCATTTCTCTGCCGAATGGGTGGTGGGGAAAAAAAAGCTGGAGCTATACCCTGCAGGGTTAGTGTATTCAGCTCTGGAGAAACCAATTTAAAAATGGAAAAAGGAGGTAGTCCCACAAAAGTACCTGGAAATGACCAAGATCAAATCACATCCACGTTCTGACTGGCAACTGCCCACTGCCCTGTCACCATGGCAAAAGCCTTTTTGACAATCACCACTAAAGAAATATGTGCTTCTCACATAGGAAGCCAACAGCCGTCATTTATTTACTACTTGCCAGCAACACAGCGAACTTTGCGCAAGAATTTTCTCATGCAATCCTCAACAATAACTATTTTAGGCAAATATTATGTCTCTATTTTACTCATAAGAAAACTAAAGTTCAGAAGGGTTAAGTGGCCCTGACAGGTACAATCAGCTAGTAATTGAAAAAACTAGGAGTCGCACCCTGGGTTTTCTGACTCCATGTGGTGAGCACACTACTGCTACCCTATACTGCAAAGGTTGCACATCTGACCACAAATTCAACCCATACAGGTATTCTGATTGGTTCATAGTGGAGTTTTTTAATTCATTGCCAATATTTAAAAGTTGGAAGATTGCTTTTCAAATCAGAAGTTCTGACCTTTCTTTAACTGACTGGTGACCCGTTAGCTCCCATTCCTTCTTGTAACCATTAGCCAGAGCTGAATTATAATTGCCTCCACAAGATAGTGCATGGGCTTCCCAGTTTGCCGCACTCCCCACCACGCCCTAACAGAGCACCTCGGCCCACCTCCCGCTGCAGGGCCTGCCCTGAACTCCTGGGAGCCGGTGGCCGGTGGGGGCAGGGCTCCTGGTGGGCAGGACACCCCGCATGTCACCTTCTTGTGGGCAGAAGCCAGTCACGGGGCAGTGGCAACCAGGCCTGTGTATACTTCATATATATTTATATATATATACATATTTGGTGACATTCTTTACTCATCTAGCATCTACCACAACTTTTTATATCCTTTTTTTTTTTGCAAAGAACTATTTTCTTTTTTTTCAAGGTGGGGTAAGTCTTAGAAATGATCATAGGTTCAAATCGTTGGGCATTTGCTTACAGACTATTTTTCATAATCAGGCCAAAATTTCTAATAAGTCAAGCAGTACAATCCAGAAAGGCAGAGCATTGTTGAGTGAATTTTGGGGGTACTGAGAAGAACAGCTAATGGAAAAAATATTCACAAATCTACATATGTATTTATAGGTTACAATATTTCCTGCATTCAAAATAAAAAACATTTTATTAAGTCCAATGTAGACGTGTGGCTATTCTAAGAACTTAGATCACATAGTGATTCAGCTGAAGTTCAATGGTTAACATCTGCACATATTTGAAAAGCAGCAACATGGAAATTCTTTATAACATTTTATTCTGAAATTTGATGAGTCCTTTGAAGAATTCAGCAGGCCCCATGTACCCCAAGGATGGTGGGGTTGATCAGAAAACCACAACCATGGGCCTAGCCCTCTCTCACTCAGGGCTAGAGAATCCCTCCACTGCAAGGCAGAGCCCATTCTGAGCTTCAGAGTAGATGAGCACCTTGGGAGAAAAGAAGGGCTTCTCTGGCCACAGCCTCTGAGAGGAGAAACTTCTCTCAGGGGTCTGAGGCAGGACAATGGAAAATCCCAATTGCTCACAGGGTCAAATGGTGAACATTAGAAGGCATCTCAACTCAGCTCCAGCCACTCTAGTCATGTGAAAATGTGGACCCAGTGATCCAAGAAATTTTCCAACTTCTCAAGAGAATCCAGAAATCTACATTCTCTATATGAATATATACAGGCATGAGCTAAGCACATTGCATGTGCTGAGTTAGACCACTGCAGTTGTGTAACCCTTATTGTGGGCCAGGCACTGTCCTGAGTAGTTTCCACATATAATTCATTTAATCCCTGTAATAAACTTGTGCAGTAGGTACTGTTATTTTCATCCCATTTGACAGAAGAGGAAACTGACACATAAAAAGATTAATTCACACAACTAGCAAGTGGCACTGCTGGGATTTGAACCCAGGGGTTCTGGCTCCCAGCTTGGGGTTCTGTCACTCCACTGGACAGCCCAAGTGAATTTTCACAATAACCCTTTGAGATCAGTCTTATTACAATCCCTACTTCATAGAAGAAGAGACTGGGGTCAGAGAGGAATAGTCACTTGCTTTTGTCCATCTGACACCATTGCTAGGGTCTTTCTGAAGAAGCCTCCCAGTCCTTTCGTGAAGCAAGCAGAGGATGGGGTGAGATTTTAGAGAGGAGTGAGGAAAACATTTTCTAAGAACTCAAATGTCATTTTTTTTTCTGATAAGAAAAAGGCTACTCTAGCTGTCAGACCATAAGCTGCAACCTTTATGTTTACAAAGCAAAAAGGGCAATTAAGGGAGACAAAATAAATCTTCCTGGGCCTCTGTCAATGGGCCTTGCAGATCTGCAGTCTGGGGGTTGATCGACAGGACACATTACATTCAGGAGCTGGGCTGGCCTCTGACATTTCTTTGAAGCAGCACTGAAGCATGAGGGCAGGTTTCTTAAAGCCCCACTGCCCCTTTCTGGTGCAGACACCCCAGAGGCAGAGGGCTGTGGGGAAGGGCGGGTGTGATGCTTGGCTGAGGTCAGGTGATGATGAACGCAGTCATGATGGTAAAGATGACGCTTTTAATGGCGATGACACCTGCTGCAGTTGTCACCCACTGAGGGCTTGCTGTGTGCCAGTTACTGCACCAAAGGATAGTCACCAGACCATTGTCAAGCAAGAGGAAAGGCCCTGATGTGGTCGCCATCTGTCGGGTACTAGGGCTTGCGATGTTCTCTGTAGCATCATGCAGAATGGTTTCACTGGAGACTTAGAAAAAGGGTCAGTAAAAGAGGGCAAGAGTCCCCACTATACCAGAGAGAGGTGTGCCAAGGCCAGAGTGTTTGACTGGACCCCATGCAGGAGAGACCCCACCCCACTATTACTGTCCCTTCTCATTGGGTAAATGTGAGACAACCTCAACAGTGAGGAAACAAGCAGACTGCATCGGGCGCTCTGGGAATTGGGTGCCTGTTCTTTAGAGGAATTAAGTGGGAAAGGAGTGGAAAGTTGGGTTAGGGCACAGCTCCTCCTGCTGGGAAGAGGAAGCCACACACCCCGTGAGAAGCCGAGGATGGCCCCATTCCCTCTCTCTGGAAAAAGGAAGAGCCCCTGATCCTCACTAATTCTTGGTTCAGCATTCAGGTGAGCTTCCAGAACCATTCCGGATAATCCTCCATGGGTTTGCAATCACCTCACTTAACCCTCATGTCTGTCTTTCCTGGCTGGCGCTACCAGTCTCCCCGGTTTTCGTGCTCTCCTGCAGAAAAGCCTGTTCTTTCCTGGTCTCATACCCTGATCATGGGCCTTGGTGACGGCAGCGATAGCTGCGCAGGTGTTGGAATTTGATTCTATTGATTCGCTGATAAATTGATCAATTAGTGAAAACTTCTGCTTCCACCTGGGGAGGCAGTATAAAGCTCAGGCTCAGGGCATTGAGGAAGCCTCAGTTAATATTTCTGGTTTCTGCACAAATGAGCTGCATGACTCTAGGCAGGCTGCTTCATGTCCTGTGCTTCAGCTTCCTCATCTGCAAATTGGGGATAATATCAGAACCTGTTTCATGGAACTATTGGGAGAAATAAATGAGACTATGTATGTAAAGGGCCTAGCAACCCACCTCAACAAATAGTTCCTGATATCCTAGTTGCTTCTGATTATGTTGATGATGATGATGATATTGATGATGATGGTGATGACGTTGATGCCCTCCAAACACCTTGTCTCACAGCTCAAGGGCCAATTCTCAGAGGAAGAACTTGAACTGGGAAGACAGCTGGCATCTGGTGTTTTGCTTTTCAGTAAGGCAGATATTAAGGCCATCTTTGGTTGGTGAGGGCATCAGAGGTAAGGATAGGGCTTGAAGACAGTTGAGTTAGGAGAGTGGCATGGGAGCTGAGCAGGCACCAGTTTCTTTTCCTGGTTTGATTTGACAGCAAGAGTTACTGTGGAATAGACTGGAATTCTGATTTCCTGAAAGCTGTTCCTCTTGCTGACTACTGGAGTGGGTTAACCAGGTGCCCTAGCCAAATTACACCCCAGCCTTCTGCCTTCAAGTGCTGCAAACATTCAATACAGAGTGCCAAAATCCACCTAGCCATATCCCAGTCACTCCATTACCTCAGCTTCAGAGAAGCTTTCTTCATTCCAGGAAGATGGACATCCAGGTTCTTAAATCTACTTCTGGCATCTGAGCATCACATCTGGCTGAGTATTAGTCCTGGAATTGCACAAAGGCAGGAAGGAAGGTGGGAAAGCCAGCACTTCCAAATCATGATTGCACATTCCATGGTGTCTCTCCCTGCTAGAAAAGCATAGAGAAATGAATGAAAATCTAGCACCAACCTCTGCTGCAAAGAGGCCATCGTGCTTAAGGGTACAGGGAACTAAAGCAGAAGTCTGAAGACCTGGGTTTGAATCTTTTCTTCTCCACGACTTCTTGAATGACTTGCAGCAAATCCCTTCCATCCAAACTTTACCTTCCTCATATTTGAAATGGAGGACGGGTCCCAGCTCTGGCCATTTTACAATATGTAGTGAACATCAATGAAATGAAGGATATGCAAGACCTTCAAGAATTGTAAACTAATGTGAAGAAACTGGTTATTAATAACTTGTCTATTGCCTCTGGAAGTTACTTAAGGAAAAGAGAGAAACATATTAAGGAAAAGCCTCCCCACCCAGCAGTCAAGAACAGTCTCGGAAATTCCTATGCCTGTGCCAAAATACCCATCCAAGCAAAGTAGCATCCTGGGAAATTCTAGGGGAAAAAAATCCTATAATAAAAATGAAGATGATAATGATGGTAATGAAAAGTAGGGGAAATGGGGAGCATAACTGTATTAGTTAAGAATTTTCAGCAGCAAGTAATTGAATCAAAATGGCTTAAACAGTGAGACAATTTATAAACAAGTGCTGTTACACATCTAGTGGAGAAAGAGGTTGGGCTTAGGTGTATCATGATCCAAGGCTCAATAATAGCATCAAAACCACAGTTTCTTCTTGTTGGTCTTTGCTGTTGCACTTGGGGGATTGTTGCTGTTCCATTGGAGAATGTGATAGAGCTCCCCTGGCTAGGAATTCAGCACTTGCTCAGTTGTCATTTGTAACTGTAACTACTATGAAGATACCCAACATATATCCAAACATTTTTATGTACCCTATTATGCATGCCCTGGAGAAATCCCTCCCACCCATATGCCTCCCATCAATAATACCCCACACCAGTGTTCCTCCCCTGCCATAATTGAACCTCTCTGTGGTCCAAAACTTCTTCAAAAATGAAGCCTAATATATTGTCAAATTCAATTATTAGGAAATGAAATATAGTGATAGGTTTTAAGATTAGAAATAGAATACATAGTAATTTAGAAAAAACTAAAATAATGTAAAAATAAATTGGGGTATTAAAAATGATAAATAATTATAAAGCTTTGTTTTTGACATTTTACCTTTCATCACTGCAATAGGTGTTGCCCTGTATGTACAGTGGCAAGGCAATTTCTTTCATTTCTACCTCAGTGTCTATGCCCTTTCTTTTTTTTTTCTAATTTTTAATTTTGTTTTCAATGAGCCCTTGATACTGATGACTATGCTTATGAGCCTATGTGCCTGAAATATGTACTAGGCCTAGAGCTGCGGGGTGCCTCAGAGTTACCTCCTGAGAGCCTCCGTGTTGCTCAAATATGGCCACTCTCTAAGCCAAAATCAGCATATAAATGCATTACATTCCCCCCAGCATGGGACATGACTCCCAGGGATGAGCCTCCCTGGTGCCGAGGGATTAGTACCAAACACCAGCTGGTAATGTAACTAGAAAAAGACCTTGAATAAAAGGGTCAACTCAGACCAGCAGAATATCTCAGCCTACACGTAAGATCATGTATTAAAAACTGCTTTTTGACCTTGAATAAAAGGGAGAAATGGCAAAGACAAATGAGTTTATATGTCTTCAAAAAAGTCAGGAGGTCATCAGAGGGGTCACTCTTACACATACCTAGCAGGACCCCAGAGACAGCCAAAGTAGATACAACCCCAGGTACTGGTTCTCCTGAGGGCTACAGAGACCTACAGATTCTATGGTCATGGCAAATGGCTCTGGAATTCAATGCCATGCAAGTTGGCCCCACTTTGGAATTTGTGTTCCTGAGTGTGATGAAGTTGGACTCAGATGTAACCTTTCTACACGTGCCTCTTCTGTCACTTTTGCTGAACCTGTGGTTGGTACTAGGGTTGTTGAATACTCAGGAGACTTGAATCTCTGGACTATCCATGTGCCAGCTGGGCCCTGAGCCTCAGCAGACTTGCAACTCCTACCCTCTGGTTCATTGGACTTGCCCAGGCCAGCTAACAGGGAGGTCAAGATGGTCAACCACCACACCAGGGAACCGAGAGGGTCTACAACTGCAAGCAAGAGAATTGCAACCATCATCCTTGTGAAATCTAAGCCCCCTTTCAATACAGAGGTGAAATGGCCATCACCATCCCATGGTCCACAGGATGGAGGAATAAAATATGGATTAGAGTGGGCTTACTGGTATTCTACTATGCAACTACTGTGACTAGTATGGAAGAAACTGTAGCATTGATGTGGAGAAAGTGGCCACAGTAGCTTCTGAGGGCAGGAAGAAGGAAGAAGAGATATGATGTGGGGGCATTTTCAGGACTCAGAGTTGTCCTGAATGATATTGCAGGAACAGATGCTGGACAATATATATCCTGCCATAACCCACTGAATGTACTGGGAGAGAGTGTAAACTACAATGTCAGCTATTACCCATGTGGTGCAGCAGTGCTCCAAGATGTATTTGCCAAACGCAATGAATGTGCCACAATGATGAAAGAGGTTGTTGATGTGGGAGGAGTGGGGTGCAGGAGGTGGGGGTATATGGGAACCTCTTATATTCTTTTAATGTAACATTTAAAAAATTAATAAAGAGATCATAGGAAAGGAAAAAAAACACAGTTTCACCATCTTCTTTCATCCTCAATGTGTGGACTTTGTGTTTAAACTTCCCTCCTTGTGGACTTGAACATTTATGATTTATGGTTCTAAGTTGCATACCAAGTACAATATAGGAAAAGGAAGGTAGAGAATGTATGAAACAATGCAGGAAAAGAAAAGGGCCACCTCTTCCTGTGTCCCATTCTCCAGGGAGCACTCAGAAAACACCCTCCTGTGTCTCATTGCCCTGAACTGGGTCCTTGCTCACCCTAAACCAATCGCTGATAAGGGAAAGGGGATTCCCCAAGTTGATCTAGACCTGGGCTAACTGTTTAAATTTAAATTTGTTAATTAAAACAAAACAAAATTTAAAATTGAGTTCCTGAGTTGGACTAGCCACATTTTAATTGTGCGTAGCCACATGTGGCTACCATATTTGGCCAGTACAGAACATCCCTATCATCTCAGAAAGTTCTCTTGGACTGTCTTTATCTAGACGAATCAAAACCCAAACCCCGCTGGAGCTAGGGATGGGGTCATCTTCCCTGGGACACAATTTCAGGGTCTTGGGGAAAGAGGAAGAGAGAAATGGATATTGCAATACAATGGTGTCTTCCTCATTAACATTTTATATAGGCCTTCATTATTTAAAAAGGGCTTCCACACATCTTTCCTCACCAGCATTTTCTCAACCACCGATAATTTATCCACATTTATACAAAGGAGGAAGCTGGGGCTCAAACAGATTAAATGCCTTGGTGAACGTCATAGTTAGCAAATGACAGGACCAGGGAAATGTCTCCCCATGTGCCAAGCAGCAACCATTCTTCAGGCAATGTCGTTGACTTAAAAAAAATTGCATTTAATTCTGGCCTTTCCCCATTGCACCCCACCCCACCTCACCCTTCCTCCCAGGGCCCAGAGTCCATTCCTGCAATAGCTCTGAAAGGTATTCAGAACTCTTCAGGGACAGAATTAGAGAAGATGGGAACAAGTCACACAACCCCAAGTTTATTTATTTGCCTAAAGATTTAGACTCTCAAAATCTAGCCCCCTTAGTGTGCTCTTGTATCTATTCAGTCACTCAAAAAAATAAATAAAGGTATTCAAAAGCAGATTAAAAAAAACAGGGAAAAGATTCCCACAAGCCCTCAAAATAATCCTACCTTTCATAGAAATGTAGAAAAATTGATACTGAACAGATCAGAAATGTATTCAGATATATTGGTTTAAAATTCCTTAATAAGTTGAAAAATGATGAACAAAAAGTAACACATGGATATAAATGGGAACATTAAATGGTCATTAAAGAAACTGACATCAAATGAATGGACTTCACCAAGCCCTCTCCTGAGGATGGTTCCTGAACAAAGGGAGTGGCCTCTAGAGAGTGTCTGGTGGGGTGGGAGGTGTAGTGAGGCCAAGTCCAGTGGAAACAGCTGCAGGAGAAGAGAGATAAGAATCAGGGGTGTCAGACTCACCCAAACCAAGGATGTTGCTGGCTGAAGATAGGTTTATTCCCTTCCAGACCCAGCTCTCCTAGAGGATGTCCTTTTGCAGTTCCCAAGAGGGAAAATCACTTAGAGTAGCCCCATTGGGAAACAAGATATCTGAGAGCCATCCGATATTTGACTCCAACTCACTTGCCCTTAGAGAAGAGGACCCTCCTTTTCCCATTGCTAAGTAAGGATGCTTCCAAGGAGGGCACCCTTGTGGAGCACTTACTATTTTCCAAGCACCATCAAAACTACACTATGGCATAAACACAGAGGGCCAGCATGCGACATGACCTGTTCAAGATGATGCTTAGGGAGGAGCTTCAGTTTTATCCCAAGTGGTCAGGGAAGGTTTCTCTCAGGAGGTGACATTTGAGTCAAGACCTCTTGAAAGATGGGCAGAAGCAAGCCATGTGGTTATGCAGAAGTGGGGGGCACCTTCTGGGAAGAGGGGTCATCAAGGGCAAAGGCCTGTAGTGGGAGAGTATGTGGCATGTTTAAAGAATAAGCAAGGGTCCAGTGTGGCCAGAATTTAGTGGATGAGAGAAAGAGTAGCAGGAGGTGGGGCTGAATTGTGTAGGACCACGTAGACCAATTTAAATACTTGGCTTTTACCCTAGAAATAAGGATCCATTAAAGGTTCTGAGAAGAGCTATCATGAAAACTGAGTCAGGTGTTCAGGGATGCCCCCTGGCTGCTCTGTTGAGAAGAGATCATGCTCCAGATGATGAAACAGAGAAGCAAAAGGCAGAAGTGACTTGCTCATGATCACACAGGATATTACAAGGAGCCAAGGCAAGCCACCAGGAGACAAGACAGACATCCCCAGGGAAGGACTTTGCCCTTCCAGGCCAGGAGCCTAACCATAACCCATGCTCCACCCAGGGACTAAAGTAGGTATTAGGGGTACCCCCACTCTGTCCTACCCTCCCCTGTCTGAAAAACTGTCTACCTCCTGTCTCTGATGGCAGAACACAGTGGCACAAACCAACTCCTAGGAGATAGTTGAATCAACTTGAATTCACATCTTGAACAAGTTCAGGTAAGGAACAGGGTGTAGTTTCTAGTATTCACTTCAATTGATGGAGATGGGGAAAGGTTGCATTCATGAACATGTGCACATGCAAGGTGTCCACAGCACAAAGCTGGCCTTCACCCCAATTCTTCATCACCTTGGTTAATCTCCCCAGGCCCTACTGAGGGGAACCTGATCCCAGATTGGACTACTTCAAGAGATAAATAAAAGCATCTTGGTGTCATGAAATAAGCCTTGTGTTTAAATCTTGACTCTGCCACCTGCTAGCTGATGTCGATCAAGTTATTCAGCCTCTTTGAATCCCAGTTTACTGATCTGTAAAATGAAGATTAAAAACACAGACTTGTAAAGTTGCTGTGGGAATTTAATGGGATGACATAAGTGAAGGTTCAGGAAGCAATGCTTGGTCAGAGACCCCTTTCTCAATTCCCACATAAGGGTGATTGCAGTGGTCACCTTACCCCCAGACTCCCCCATTAATTCACTCTCCTTTCTAACTACTTGTGAAAGTTTGAATTTGGTGAAACCAAAGAAAAATATTATGTTTTTGAATTAATCCATTACTGTGGGTGTGAGACCCTTTGATTGCATTAGATTCAGTTAAGGGATTTTCATTAGATCACTTGATTAGATTGCTTAAGATTTATTTGTTTATCCCCTTTTCCCCCCATTGTCTGCTCTCTGTGTCCATTTGCTGTGTGTTCTTCTGTATTTGCTTGTCTTCTCTTTAGGTAACACCGGGAACCAATCTCAGGACATTCCAGAGTGGGAGAGAGGTTCTCAATCTCTTGCGCCTCTTCAGCAACCTGGTCTGCTGCATCTCTTATTGTCTCTTCTCTGTGTCTCTTTTTTGTTGTGTCATCTTGCTATGTCAGCTCTCCACTTTGGCCTCCACATACTGCGCAGGCCAGCACTCCTGCATGGGCCAGCACTCCACTCGGGCCAGCTCACCACATGGGATAGTTCTCCACATGGGCCAGCTTGCCTTCACCAGAAGGCCTCAGGGAATTGAACCCTGGACCTCCCATATGTAGACAGGAGCCCAATCACTTGAGCCACATCCACTTCTTGATTAGATCAATTTTGGTCTCCATCAGTGAAGTGTGGCTCAGGTTGGGTCTCCATCCTTTTGCTGAGCCTTATATACCTGAGACACAGAGGAAGAGATAGACATAGAAAAAGGAAGCAGCAATTTTGATTCTGTAATGTGAAAGAAATGAGAAAATAAAGAAAGGACCCCAGAGAGAAGTCCCAGAGTCTGATATCAGTAGAGCACAGAGGCACGAAGAGTGACCCTACAGGGGCCAAGCCCATGGAACAGCTCAAGGCTGAGGAGACGAACCTGCCCTATACCTCATCTCTGCATGGGAGGACACCAGGATCACCAGTAGCTGACTTGGTAAGAAAGCATCTCAGATGGTGCTTTGATCTGGACATTTCATAGCCTCAGAGCTGTAAGTTTTACCCCCAAATAAATCCCCTTTATGAAAGTCAACCTGGTGCTTTGCAACTGCAACCCTTTGGCAAACTAAAACACTGCTTAATTTCTGGATATCATTGTTTGAAGAAAAAATGTTTGAGACATTAATTTCATTTTATTTTATTTTTTGACTCCTTGTATTTCTTCCTTGTTCTCCCTCATATAATACTCAAGGAGGAAGTGGCAAGGCCAAAACCAAAATTTTCCTACAACTTTCTGTCTTCTGTTTCCAAAAAGCATAAGCCTTTGGGAGAATGAGATTCACAGGAAAGGTCAAAGTGAGAGACATGAGAGGAAAATAATTTTCCCCAGACCAAAAAATAGACAATGAAAACATATAAATTAATGACTCCTGGGAAGGGCATGACCTGATAGTTAAAATACAGATGAGCCAAGGCTACCTGGTATGTCTGGGGGAAGCTTGCAAAGGATTCCCATGCCAAACTTGGCCATTGAAAGCTACCAGACCTCAAGGGTAACTTGAGCAAGAATGATGAACACATCACCATCAAACATTCTTTTGATTGGTCAAGCAATGAACCGACTGCTTGCAGATCAGTGGGTGTCCCCAAATTCCTTGGCACCATGTAAAATCCCAGAACATGAGGCAATGTCAGGGAAACACCCCTTAGAGGAACCCTCAAAATGTTGGGGTTTATTTTGGAATTGGGGGGCCCAAAATCAGAAATAAATTGAGTTATGCAAAAGAATTTTGTATACTTTGAGCACTTGTGTTTGTGGCTTGAGATTCATACCTGCTGCATGATTAAAATCCCACTTATGGATCCCCATTACCCTAGAATAAACACCAAACCTCTAAGCCCATTTTAAAATGCCCTCAATGGCCTGGATTCTATTCCCTTTCAGACTCATATATCACCTTCCCTAACAGTCTACTACCTGCCAGCCATACTAAAATACTTACTTTCCCCAAAGATTCATGCCATGCTCTCTCCTACCTCCATGCATTTGTGTGTTGTCATTTCCTTTACCTGGAATGCCCTTAACCACAGAATCAGCCCTGAAAGTCCTATTTTCTTCCAAAACTCAGCTCAAGCAGGAGCTCAACGCAGAAAGAATTAAGGGCTCTTCTTAATGTTCCTACAACAGTCACAACATCGTACTACCACATATGAGAGTCCATTGAAATTGTTGGGTATTCAGCTCTCTCTGCAGCTGTTATGAGTTTTTCAGTGTGGAAATGAGGCTGTTTCATCCTTGTATCCCCAATGTCCAGCACATGGGCCAAAATCAAATAGGGTCTCAGTAAATGTTTGATTTATCAATAAATGAGTAAAACAAATGACAACTCTGTTCCTTAATATCCCCATCTGTTAAACTAGAGAAGCAGACACTCTATGACTATGAAGTTGCACTTGGTCAGGAAAGCCATTAGCAGGGGTTCAAAGTAGACATTAGCTTTTGTGAGTTGTGAGAGGGGACTGTGATTTTAAAAAAAGGGAAAATATCCATGTGGAAGCCTTTCAAATAGAGCCCTTATCAAAAAGGAGAATTTCTTAACTCATGTAACTTGAAAGTAAGTGTTTGGAGCTTGTTTCAGGCACAACTTAATTCAGGGGCTCCACCAACATGGTTTGGATTTTGATCTCTCCATCTTTCTGCTTTCCCCTGGTTAAACCCTTAGTCAGGTTTTTCCTCTTTGTTGGGGCAAGATAGCAGCCCAAGCTCTAGCATAATATCCTACCTTGTTTAAATCCAGTGGGAAAGAGTGAGTTCACCCCCTCAATAACACTTGCTGGGTCTGATTAGCCTACCTTGACTCTGGTGCTTATCCTTGAACCAATTATGAAGGCCAGGGACATACAATGTAGTGATTGACTTAGGTCTTGGAGTGTAAAGCCACAGTGCAGCATGAAGGAGGAGAATGAGGTATGGTTCCTCAAATAAAAACCAGGATCTGATGGTGGAGAAAAGGATACTGTATAGTTCTCTAACTCTCTACACCATCAGTCTTGTCCCTAGGCTCAATCTGGCCAGATTATGGATAACAGATATCCCATCTTTCCTAGCAGTTCTGGAATTAATCTTCCAAATGTTCCCCCAGATACCAGTGAACTCCCAGAATCTTGTACTTTTTCTGTTGACCTTTTCCCCCTTCCTCTACATATCCATGATGCTTAAGTCCTGCTCTGGAATCGAGCCATGAGTTTCAGGCCCCACCTCCCTGCTGCCCCTGTCTCACACTGGATTGATCCTATTTTCCTTGTCTTAATATCTGTCATTCTGAATGGAACAGTCATCCAGAATTACAGTGCTGTCAACTGCTAACTTAGGTATCACTTTCTTCTTTTAACCTAATACCCAGGCCACCAAAGCTGCCCAGATGATCTTTGGATGGTGGTCATTGAGGGGTAGCCAGCCAAACAGTAGATTTGTTTGTCCCAAATAATCCCCTCTGATTCCTATTGCCTCCTTTTACTGACCAGCTAAGCCACTAGGTATCTTAGTTTCCTGGATGCTAAAACAAATAGCACACCATGTGTTGATTTAGACATCGGGAATTTGTTGGTTCACAGTTTTGAGGGCAGGAGAAGTCCAAAATCAAGCTGTCCTCACACAAGCAGAGTATCCCTGTCTACATATAATAACAGGAGTTAAAAATGCTTTTTGACCTAAATTAAGGGGGAAATGGAAAGGACAAATGAGTTTATATGGCTACAAGTCTCTAAAAAAGAGTCTGGAGGTTATCAGAAGGATTGCCCTTATGCACACCTGAGCAGTCTCAGAGATAGATGAAGTAGCTACAACTCCAGGTATTGGTTCTTATGAGGGCTAAAGAGACCCACAGGTTTTATGGTCATGGCAGATGGAGTTCACTGCCATGTCAGTTGGCCCTTCTTTGGAGTTGGTGTTTCTGAGTGATGGAGCTGGACTCAGATGTGATCTCTTTTCACAAGCCTTTCATGCTACTTTACTGGAATTGTAGTTGGTGCTGGGGTTTAAGATATATCTAGGGAATCTGAATCTCTGGACTGACCATTTGATAGTCAGGCCTGAGCCTCAACACACTTCAGCTCTTACACTCTGGTTTATTGGACTTACCCCACTCAGCTAACATGGAGTTGAAGAATGGCAACCACCACACCATGGAGCCAAGAGTGCCTACAACTGAAAGCAGGAGGATTGCATCCAGCATCTATGTGGAATCTAAGCCCCCTCTTGACATAGATGTGGAATGGACACAACCAATCCAAGGTCCACAGGAAGGAGGAATACAGTAAGGATTAAAGTGGACTTACTGATATTCTATTCATGAATTATTGTGGTTAGTAATTGAGAAAATGTGGCATTGGTGTGGAAAAAGTGGCCATGGTGGCTGCTGGGTGTGGGGAATGGGAGGAAGAGATGAGATGTGGAGGCGTTTTCGGGACTTGGAGTTGTCCTGGGTGGTGCTGCAGGGACAATTACCAGACATTGTAGGTCCTCCCATGGCCCACTGGATGGAACGTGGGAGAGTATTGGCTATGATGTGGACCATTGACATGAGGTGCAGCAATGCCCAGAGATGTACTCACCAAATGCAATGGATGTGTCATGATGATGGGGGAGAGTGTTGCTGTGGGGGGAGTGGTGGGGTGGGGGCGGTGGGGGTGAATGGGGACCTCATATTTTTTTAATGTAATATTTTTTTTAATGAATTAAAAAATAAAATAAAATTTAAAAAAACAAAACAAAATCAAGCTGTCGGCGGCAGACTTGGCCCAGTGGTTAGGATGTCCATCTACCACATGGGAGGTCCGCGGATCAAACCCCGGGCCTCCTTGACCCGTGTGGAGCTGGCCCATGCACAGTGCTGATGCGTGCAAGGAATGCCCTGCCACACAGGGGTGTCCCCCGTTTGGGGAGCCCCACGTGCAAGGAGGGCGTCCCATAAGGAGAGCCGCCCAGAGCAAAAGAAAGTGTAGCCTGCCAGGAATGGCGCCGCACACACGGAGAGCTAACACAACAAGATGATGCAACGAGAAAAAACACAGATTTCCGTGCTGCTGACGACAACAGAAGAGAGGACAAAGAAGATACAGCAAATAGACACAGAGAACAGACAACTAGGGTGGGGGGGAGGGGAGAGAAATAAATAAATAAATAAATGTTTTTTTAAAAAAAACAAAATCAAGGTGTCAGTAAGTCGAATCTTTATCCCCTGAAACCATGGCATTCTGGGCTGACGGCTGATGATCCTTGGTCTTTAACTCATCTGTCCCATGGCAGTGCACATGTTGGCATCTTCTCCTTTCTCTCCTAGGTTCTGTTAACTTCCAGCTTCTGGTTGCTCTCTGTGTCTTCTTTTTCCGAGATCAATTTCTTTTGCTTATAAGGACTTCAGCTATATTGGATTAAGGCCCACCCTCCTTCGATTTGGGCACACCTTAACTAATAACAGTTTTAAAGGTCTTATCTACAAATGGGCTCACACCCACACAACCAGGGTTTGGGACCTGAACATGACTTTCATGGGGCACATGATTCAATTCCCAACACTAGACAAGAAAAAAACAAAGAGGAGGTAACACACTACAGCTCCAGATCCAATAGGCCATTCTCCAGTCTCTCTGGGCATGCATTTATTCATTCAACAAACATGGTTTCCTGGCTAATTATGTGTCAAGTGATGTGCTAAGTGCTGGGAATAAAACAATGAACAAGACTAACAGGTTCCTTGCTCCTCAAGTTTTCAGGCTAGAGGAGGAAGCTGATTTTTATAAAACAATTACACAAATGATTAATTTCAAATGTAGCCAGTGCTAGAAAAGTGGTACAGTTTGTTATGAGAGTATGCAACCTGGTCTGGAAGATCTCCTTGAGGAATTCATAGTTAAGCTGAAAGCATAAAGTTGAGTAAGACTTAGCCAGGCGAAGCAAGGGAAAAAGAACGAGGCAAAGGAGGCAGGATGTGCAAAGGCCCTTCGGCTGGAAAGTGTTTTACACAGAACCAATAGCCCCAAGAGCCAGAGGGAGGGGACAGGCTGGCAGGAAGATTTAAGCACAAGTCTTCCACACGTTAAGTTTTAAAAATTCTATATCTTATTTCTTTAGAAATGGAAAAATCTCTGTAAAGCAGCCAGGACTGATTTGCAGTTTTTTTGCCCTTTCTTCCCTATTCTCACACAATTCAGACTTGAAACAGTCAAATCCCACACTGCCTCCAGGTACCTAACCCGGAGCATCCCTGAAATCCTGCCAATTACAGCAGTCCACTTATTAATTCCTCCACCGACAGGGCTTCCCTAAGAAGCAGACCCAGGCGCCCATGGGGACTGAACGTGATGTTGCACAATTACAGCGCACTTTCCCAGGCGCTGCTGAGTGTTTGAGTCCACGGATGAGATCTTGCTGCTCCCCAAGTGGTTAATAATGCAGTGTCTGAATGTCTCTCTCATTTAAGGGGGAAAAAAAAAAAAAAACCCCTGTCACTCAAACTCTTTCCAAACATGCTGTCATAGAGGCTCTGTGCCTCTCTCTGATGATGCTATTTGAACACTGTCAACAGCACCAGCCAACTCCCCAGCCCCGCCTGGCTGCCTTGGCGACCTCCATTATTTATGACGGGGCATGAAATTGATTGTGGTTGAAAGATCCGCTCTGGAATCAAATGAACTCCTCAATTATTGCTGCATGAATAAATCTCTGTTTCCAGAGTTCCCCTGGGGAGCAGCCATCTAACCCTAGGTTCAAGGTAATAGATATTTCTAGACGGCAAAGTACAGGTGACTCTATTGTAATGATTGTCAAGTTATAAGATTCCCAGGGTCAAGTAATTCTTTCTCTTGCTCTCCCCTCTAACCCCCCACTCTTTTAACAATTCTAAAGGAAGCCTGTTCCGGCAGTCTTTCTATCGTGTTGCTGGGTACAGGACAGATATTTCCATACAGCAGGCTCTGGCCATTTCTAATACTTTTGCACAGGAAATATGCAGAGAGTGCTAATGGGGTTACAGAAAGATTAATAGAGCTTTCAGGGTGTTCAGGCCTGGCTGATATTTCTTTCATTGAAAGCCATCAGCTCAGGAAAATTTAATGATGAGACTTAACCCATTAAAACAACAAACAGACAATCGCTGCCTATCTTGAGTTTAATCTTATTTGCCTTTCTGATAAGACAAAGCTTTCCCGGATGAGAGAGGCAGACAGCTTATGGGAGCCGCGGGCTGGCTGTGTGCCAGACACTGAGCAGCGTGAATTTGCAAAGATCTGAAACCACAATAATAATAATAATAATAATAATAATCTGATTCCATAAAGGTTGGGTATGTTTACTAATATCCAACTGAGGTTTGTCACCACTACTTTAGCAGCTGTGACCACATGTTGCCACAGCATAGAGAAGATTGGGGTAAGTTGTCTTGGCCTATGTTGACCTTATGATAACTACTGGCTTTATGGGACCAGGACAAACGGTACCTCAAGTCTAGCTTTTTAAAAAGTACTCTCTTATTCCCATTGCAACATTTTAGTATCCCCTCCCAATTTCAACCTCTCTTGTTGCCCAATGGCCCACATTTTATGGACTAGTTTTAAATTTCTGGGAAAGAGAGAGAGAAAATAAAGGGAACAATGTTTATGAGAATTTAGGCACAGTACGTCTGATGTGGGGCCCAGAGAACTAAACAGCTCATCAGACAGACAGAAGGATCAAATAATCTATCTATGATTTTCACCCCTTAGTTCAGAGGTTCCACCCTCATAACTCACATTAAAAAATTTCCCCACCTTCAGTAGAATCTTGGCATTTTCTTCTATTGTTTTATTTTTTATTTTTTTGCTTTTTTCCCCCCACTTTTGATTATGTTTATTTTTTTTTTCTTTTTCTTTATTTTTTTTAAAGATTACATTCAAAAAATATAAGAGGTTCCCATATACCTCCACCCCCCTCACCCCACTCCTCCCACATCTACAACCTCTTTCAACCTCATGGCACATTCATTGCATTTGGTGAATACATTTTGGAGCACTGCTGCATCACATGGATATGGTTTACATTGTAGTTTACACTCTCACCCACTCCACCCAGTGGGGCATGACAGGACACACAATGTCAAGCATCTGTCCCTGTAGTACCACCCAGGACAACTTCAAGTCCTGAAAATGCCCCCACATCACATCTCTTCTTCCCTCTCTCTTCCATCAGCAGCTACCATGGCCACTTTCTCCACATCAATGCTACAATTTCTTCCATTACTAATCACAATAGTTCCATAGTAGAATATTAGTAAGTCCACTCTAATCCATACTCTATTCCTCCATCCTGTGGATCCTGGGATGGTTATGTCCACTCCCCCTCTATATTGAGAGAGGGCTTAGATTATACATGGATGATGGATGCAATTCTCCTGCTTGCTGCTGCAAGCACTCTTGGCTCGCTGGTGTGGTGGTTGACCTTCTTCACCTCCCTGTTAGCTTAAACCCATCACTATATTCCATTTTATTATTGGAACTTGGCAATATGTTAGCCTACATTCTTGAAGAAGCTTTGGGCCACAGAGAGGTTCAACTATGGCAGGGGAGGAACACTGATGTGGGGTGTTATTGATGGGGAGCACATGGGAGGGAGTTCTCCAGAGCATGTATACAGAGTACATAAAAATGTTTGGATATTTCCATAGTAGTTACAGTTAAAACAACAACTGAGGGAGTGTGGAGTTCCTAGCCAGGGGAGCTCTATCACATTCCCCAATGGAACAGCAACAATCCCCCAACAGCAATGGCAAAGACCAATAAAGAAGAATGGTCCAACAATGAGTCCTTGATACTGATGACTATGCTTATGAGTCTGTGCACCTGAAATATGAACTAGGCCTAGACTGCAGGGTGCCTCAGATTTACCTCCTGAGAGCCTCCATGTTGCTCAGATGTGGCCGCTCTCTAAGCCAAAATCAGCATATAAATGCATTACCTTCCCCCCAGTGTGGGACATTACTCCCAAGAATGAGTCTCCCTGGTGCCAAGGGATTACTACCAAGCACTAGCAGATGATGTAACTAGAAAAAGACCTTGAAAAAAAGGGAAAAGGGTCAACTCAGACCAGCAGAATATCTCAACCTATATGTAATATCAGGTGTTAAAAACTGCTTTTTGACCTTGAATAAAAGGGGGGAATGGAAAGGACTAATGAGCTTATATGGCTATGAGTCTCCAAAAAAGAGTCGGGAGGTCATCAGAGGGTTCGCACTTACACACACCTCAGCAGAGTCCCAGAGACAGCCAAAGTAGTATCTAGGTACCAGTTCTCCTGAGGGCTACAGAGACCCACAGGTTCTTTCATCATGGCAGATGGCTCTGGAGTTCAGTGCCATGTCAGTTGACCCTACTTTGGAGTTTGTGTTCCTGAGTGTGATGGAGTTGGACTCAGATGTGACCTTTCTACACATGCTTCTTCTGTCACTTTTACTGAACCTGTGGTTGGTGCTGGGGTTTGTGTATACTCAGGAGACCTGAATCTCCGGACTGTCCATGTGCCAGCTGGGCCCTGAGCCTCAGCAGACTTGCAACTCCTACCCTCTGGTTTATTGTCCTATTGTTTTAGTCTGTTGGGCTGCCAAAATGCAGATGCCATGAAATGGGTTGGCTTTTACCATGCAGAAGTATTAGCTTACAAGCTTATAGTTCTGAGGCCATGAAAATGTCCAAATCAGGCATCATCAGGTGATGCTTTCTGCCCAAAGACCAGCTGCCGGCAAACCTGGGCTTCTCTGTCACATGACAAGGCACTTGATGTCATCTGCTGGTGTCTCCCCTCTCTTCTGGGTTTTCTTTGCTTACAGCTTCTGACTTCCATAGCTTTTTCTCTTTGTCTGAATTTCATTCCCTTATAAAGGACTCCAGCAGAAGGATTAAGACTCACCTGGACCATACCTTAACTGAAGTAACCTAATCAAAAGGTCCCCCCTTCAATAGTTCCACACCCACAGGAATGGATTAACTTTAAGAACATAATTTTCTGAGTTCCATTTGACTTCAAGTCATCAGAGTTATACAGTACCCTGTACCCATGCAGAATATTGAAAAGTTTCTATCTGTCTCCAGTTGATCTTAATGTCTTATCCTCAAAGATTTCACTTGCAACCTTCCATATAGTTATTGTCAAAAGATTCAACTAATAACAATACTACATGAGGCAATATGGTTTTATTGTTGCCTTTCTGTCTTGACGGTCATCAGTTTCAGGAGCAAGAACATAATGAAATCAGGTCAATTCACATTTCAGAATTAAATCCACCATGAAGCCATGTATAGGATTCATGAACAAAATTTGAACTGAGTAAAGAAGAGTAGGCAAATCTGGAATTTCCTATCAAATATCTGCCAACCTTTTTAAAAAACATGTCCCAATCAGTTTTCTTTCACATAAGCGTCTCTGGATAATATGCTTCAAGTAAGACAGCCCTGGACCAAGGCTAACCTGGTGGGACCAAGGACTCATGCACAAGATGGTGGATATTATACATGGGCTGGGCAGGTGGCTTGGAAAGAATTCTATTCAACAGAGGCCTTTCATGATACAAGGTGGCAGCCTGAGCCAATCAAATTCTATCTTCTGAGAAGTTCAATGCTAAAGGAACATAGGAAAAATGTCACTAGACCTCAAACTGACACCTGAGGGGCACAGAACTCTTGCTTGTTCTAGAAGCCTATTGTATATCTTGCCATTATGATAGCTGGGATCCAAGGCAAGGAGTGAGATTCCCCTCATTCTTCTTTCCCTTAGTCATCCTGCATGCACCTGTTTTACCACCAAGAGAGCTCAAGTACCCTTAAATCTTGGTGCCCTGCTTGTCTAGAAGTGAGTTTAGTCTTCTCCCTCTCAATTATCAATGAGAATTACCAAGGATTCTGACTCCTGTCCACAGTCCTACTCCTACTTTTCAGATGCTAATGGAGCAAACATCAGATAATCCGTGGAACATAGACACTGCCTCTTCTAACCCTGAGACAGTAATGGAGCCTCTAGCTACTCCTGTTGGTCTCAAGAATCTTGCTTTTGTACCAGGATAGAGAAGACCTACCACCTTCACCAGTGATGCCACTAGTCCAACAAAAACCTCACAGTCTAAACCCTAACAAACTGTCACTAATAGCTACGACTCCTATTAAGCTTCCTGATTCCTATGACTTTGGTGAAATTTACATAAGTTCATGCAAGTGAGGATGGATCTACAAATTGAGTAGGTAACCACTCTCTGATATCAAATTACTGTCAAGGTGTGCCTACAGTAAATTTTCCAAATTAGGAGCACCAAGGTCAGCTCTGAATAGAGAAATCATTTCAATTCATGCACATGCACATGCTTTCATACAAACACACGCACACACATGCACATAGATATACACAGACATGTATCATTTTCTCCAAGGGAAGGCCATAACTAGCAGTAACATCTAAGAAAGATAACCACATTCAGTGCTCCAAGTAAAAACCGACCCTTCCTAAAGTTTGCTCCAATTATTTAGTGAACTGCCAGCAGATAGTGCCAGGTCCAAGGCTGTCATGGTCTCACTTTCCTGGAAGGGGTCACATTCCAGGAGCCTGCAAAGAAGGCACCTGGCCATGGGTACCCTTTTTCATAAATTCTTCTAGGCACCAAAATCCCCACTGGTGTGTATCTTGAATCTATACTTCTGTGTGGCAGGCTGGTCAGTAGACAGAAAATGGTCCTCTTCAAAACTCTTGTTCTTGGTTACCTACATGTCTAAGAGCCCCTGCTTGGACCCATAGCTTCACAAGCCCAAGTTGTTCCAGCATCCTCCCCTGCTTCTCTCAAAGGAACTCAGAAACAAAGAGACTTCTCAGAAGAGCAAATGACACCGTCCTATTCCTGCATTCTCACACCTCAAAATCTCTAACCCAAACCCAAAAGTTCCTATGGGTACCACCTCAGGCATCAAGAAGTTACCTATCTACAAACAATGAAATTAACAATGCCAAGGGTACCAGGGAATGATCTTTTATTACAGAAAACAATCGACATGTTCTTTTCTTTGCTCTCCTATTGAATCTGACTAAAATATAAATAGTATGTATATGCATTGCATATTCATATTCCATGACGTTCTCTCCCAAACCAAGAAGTCCCCAACCTTACCTCCTCCCCTGTCAGCTATAAGCCTTCAGCCAAAAGGGTGCTGATGCAAAATACCAGAAATAGTTTGGTTTTTATAAGGGGTATTTATATGGAGTAGAAGCTTACAGTTACCAGGCCATAGAGCATAAGTTACTTCCCTCACCAAAGTATTTTGCCACATGTTGGAGCAAAATGGTTGCTGAAATCTTCAAGGGTTCAGGCTTTTTGGGTTCCTCTCTTCTGGGGCTTGCTTCTCTCCAGGCTCAGGGTTCCTCTCTTCCTGGGGTTTGCTTCTTTTTCCTCACAATCAAGTTCCTCTGTGTGCTTACTTCCTGGGGCTCCAGCTCAAGACTCCAGCATCAAAACTCCAACATCAAAAACTTCAACTCTGTCCTTTGCCATGTCTTTTATCTGCGAGTCTGCACCCACCAAAGGGCAGGGACTCAACAACCTACTGACATGGCACAATCAAAGCCCTAATCATAATTTAATCATGCCTAGGTACAGAGCAGTTTACAAACATAATCCAATATCTATTTTTGGTATTCATGAACCATACCAAACTGCTACATTCCACCCTCTGAATTCCAAAAAGATATTAAATATTCAAAAAAAACCCTTAAATCAGTAGCAATGCTAAGTATAGAATCACACTGCAATCAGTTTAAAGAAATACAGTTTGTCTTGGGGAAAAATCCCATCTGCTGTAGATCTCTGAAACTTACAAAACCACTTACCTGCTTCCAGCACACAAATGGACAGCCAAAGGATAAACATTTTCATAAAACTAAGGAGAAATTGGGGGGGGGAACATGAGTCATGGGTCCTCTACAGTTCAGTAAACCTGCAGGACATGCCTCAGTAGATGTCAAAGACTGAGAGTCATTCTTAAGGTGATGCTTTCTTCTCCTTGGAGCCACATGGGGACCCACCCTTTCCACAGGCTTGCTCAATGGCCATTTTCTTGGTTCCACCCTCATCAAGTATCTGGATTGCGAACAAGCTCCAGACCTCACCCTTGAAAAGCATTGGAATGATTGACACAACTTACCTTATCTTTGGGTTAGAGACTTAACCCCCCTAGTACAGTGAGGTGAAGGCAACCTCCTCCCTAACCTTTGGCATACAGGCTCAACACTTTCAGAGCAACAAGTTGACCACCTGGCCTTCCTAATCCATGGGAGACAGGCACAACCCTCTCAGATCTATGGGGTGCTGACCTTAACTGCCCTAATCCTTGAAGAATGTGTTCCACCCTCTCTGTACCCTGAGGCAGCAAAACTCTCCCCGAACATCTGGTGGGAACATCCACCCTCTTCAACTGCGGGTGCAAACTTACCCTCTCTGTACACATGAGTGGAGTTCCTCTCTTGGTCTAAGGTGATGTCTTAATTCCAGATCTCAGCTTCCATGGTTTTCCTCTTAAAGTTATTTCTCCTTCAGTCTCTCCTTTCCATGTCCCTTTTAGTTCAAGCTGACAGTGATTTTGTTGGTACATCTCTCTCAAAATATTGGTTTTTCATGCAAGAAACAGGAGTCCAAGCCATCAGACAATAAGACTCTCCACAAGTCTTTCTGAGATAACTGCATCTTCAATCCTGATTTACAAGTTCCATGTTTACGTAAGTCCTCAAATGGGGTGCTATCATCTGGGGACTTGATTCCCAGAGGCTTGGAATTTCTGGAATCAGTTACTGGTTTCTTTGTGCCCAAAGAACTGTTCACTTCTCAGCATATTTTCTTTGTCTAGCATTTTGCTATAAGTTACAAGGAGAAGCCAAGCTGCATTCTCTGAGTTTACTTTGGAAAGTTCTTCAGCTAAATGCCCAAGCTTGTCATTTTCAAATTCTGCCTTCCATAAAACATCAGGAGTAAATCTTGCTAAGTTCTCTGCGACTTTAAAACATGAATCACCTTTCCTCCAGTTTCCAATAATAGTTTCATCATTTACTTCTAAGGTATCATAAAAAGTCTCTTTAGCATCCGTATTGCTATCAACAGTCTCTTCAAAATGATCTAGGCCTTTTCCATCAAGCATTCACAATTCCACCAAAAAATACCCTTACCCTTTTATAAAACCATTCCAGCATTTTGGTAATTGCAAAAGCATAACCCCACTGTCTGGTACCAAATTCTGTATTAATCAGCCAAAGGGGTGCTGATACAAAATACCAGAAATTGATTGGTTTTTATAAAGGGTGTTTATTTGGGATAGAAGCTTACAGTTACCAGGCCATGAAGTATAAGTTACTTCCCTCACCAAAGTATTTTGCCATGTGTTGGAGCAAGATGACTGTCAACATCTGCAAGGGTTCAGGCTTCCTGGGTTCCTCTCTTCCCAGGCCTTGCCTCTCTCTGGGCTCAGGTTTCCTCCCTTCCCAGGGTTTGCTTCTCTTTCCTCACAGCCAAGTTCCTCTGTGTGCTTACTTTCTGGGGCTCCAGCTCACGACTCCAGCATCAAAAATCATAATTTAATCACACCCAGGTACAGACCAGTTTACAAACATAATCCAATATCTATTTTTGGAATTCATGAACCATATCAAACTGCTACAGATGGGCTATGAAAGAAAGCCACTATCACCAATTCTCTAACTTTTCTTAAGTCTCGTTCCTCCTCCCCATACCCTGCCAACTACTTATGAGGACATAAGCACCAGAATGCTCTTACTGATATTTCTTAAAGATTTTGTTCTGCACTGGAATTGGTTCTTCAAAGCCAATGTTTCTCCTCTTCAAATTTCGCCACATTTCAATGAATACCAACTTCTGCTCCATGAAAGTCTTGTCAGATTTCTGCTTCTGCCTAAATAGCTATGTGGCTATGGCCAAGTTATTTAACCATCCTGTGTTTAATTACTTCCTGGGTAAAATCAGTATAAAAATAGTATCTAACTTAGATGATAGTTATGAGTATAAAATGTGTTATAACATGTAAAGAATTTAGAACAGCACTTAGCACACCTATAGGAGCTTGTAAATGTTTTATCATTTTGCCCTTTACAAGCCCATGGTCAAGTAAGGAAGAAGCAGGGATACAAAGAGTACAGTGAGTAGGAAACTGAGAGTTTGAGGATGGACCTCAAAACTGGGTGGAGGAAGAGAGGCAGATCAAAGAAGAAATTCCTATAGAAGTGATAACTACACAGAGTCCTTAAGGGTGAATAGAATTAGCCAGAAGAACGGAGCTAGGAAGGGCATTCCCACAGAGAGAACAGCCTGTGAGAAACCATGGAGGAAGAAAGGGACAGGGACACTGATGAGAATTATACAGTTTGGCTGGAGCACAGAGTTTCTTGTGGACAGAGAGAAGAGAAGAGTCTGGAGATGTTTCAGGAACCAGGTTATGGGGAGGGCTTTGTGTGTCATGCCACAACCTGACTTTTATCCTGAAGACACTGAGGAGCTATCAGAGGGTTTTGAGTTCAACAGATACACATTTTAGAACTATCAATCTGGCTGTAGTGTAAAGAGATAGAAAGGAGCAATTCTCAAGGGAGACTGAACTGGCACCCAAGTGGAGGTGAGGATGGGGCTTAGGGATGAAGCAGTGGAGACATTGCTTATCTTTCAGGGCCTAGTATTATTTCTAGAGATGGGACAGCTTTGAACCTTGACCAAATGTTCTCCTTTTTTTTTTTAGGCTTATTTATTTATTTATTTTCCTCCTTCCTTTCCCCCTCCCCCCATCCTGCTGTTTTTGTTTATCTGTGTCCATTCGCTGTGTGATCTTCTGTATATATTTCTCTTTTCGTCTTCTCATTTTTTCTCCTCTAGGATTCACCAAGATTCAATCCTAGGGACTTCTGTTGTGGAGAGAGGTTCCCTGTCAGCAGCACCACCTCAGTTCCTGGTTTCTGCTGCACTTCACCTTGACTCTCCCCTTTGTCTCTCTTTTGCTGCATCATCATCTTGCTGCGTCACTCACTTGCGCAGGCACTGGCTCACCATGCAGGCACTCACACGGGCACTCAGCTCTCCATGCTGGCACTCGCATGGGCACTCAGCTCACCATGCAGGCACTGACTCATCACGCAGGCATGCTTTTTCTTCTTTTTCACTAGGAGGCCCCAGGGATTGAACCCAGGTCCTCCCATATGGTAGGCAGAAGCCCTATCATTTGAGCCACATTTACTTCCCCCAATTGTTCTCTTGACATTCCTCTTCCAAAGTCAGAATAACTGAGAATGGGACCAGGGCATACTTCAAAGCAGAAAGTCAGAATCCCTACGTATGACTACAGGTATGTTTATGCTTATTTTAAAGATGAGGAAACTGAAGCATCAAAATATAAAGCAGGGGAAGTGGATGGTTGTGAGACCTAATTGAGTGAGACTGACATGGTGCCCAGCTCCAACTTGACACAGGATGGACACATAGTGTGAACAAGAAACCACCCCCTGTTGTTGCAAGTCACTAAGGGCTTGAGGTGGCTAGTTACTACAGCTCAACCTGGCCTATCCTGCTGTATATAGGGTGGATATAATGAGAGAAGTGCAGGATTGTCTGCTCTCAAGGCAATCATAGTTCAGTGGATAGAAAAACCAGTACACAGATAATAGCAACTCCAGTCTGACTTTAGAGGATCTATCTCAATCACCACTCACTCCTACACAAAAATACTCACTCATGCAACACATACATGCTTGCAGCACTGGCTGGGAGGAGGGCTTAAGTATATGAGTATGGAAGTTTACCTCCAAATATTGTTTCTTGAAAGGCCCATAGAAAGGATGTGTGGTCCATCTGGAAAATTCATTGTTCTCTAGCCGGGTGATATGACCCTATTTATCCTTGAGTCAGGAATCACCCTGTGGGCAGCTGTGTAAACTCCAAGGGAAATGGGATATCGATTTGCAATCTTTTAGATACACTCAGGCACTCAAATACACAAACACACACACAGCCTTCTTCAAAGCACTAGCTTCCAACCTCTTTGACATCATCACCTTCTTATTCTTTTGTTCACCTTCAGCTTTGTGTTTGGAAAGACATTTTCTCCAAAACAAATAGTATATATTGAGTAATAATTTTTTCCTTCCAGCTAGGTAATACCTCCCATTTTTTCCCAAGACCTTCGCACATTTTAACCCACTATCCTTAATCACCAGCTGCTCTTTATTTCATTCTGAGTCAGTGGTTCACAAACTTTCTATGCATTATAAGCAATTCTGGGTCCTATTGCCAGAGATTCTGATTTGTTATATCTGAGCAATGCCTGGAAATCTGCATTTCAAAAAACCAACCCAGAACACTCTATAGCTGATCATCAGTGGGTATACTGAAGAAACATTGATTTTAATGCTCCATCAAATTGGAATTGTAACAACCAGCAAGATGGTGGTGGAGTAAGGAGCTCCTAGAGTCAGCTCCTGCTATAGGGCATTTAGTAAACACACAGAGCTATCTGGAGCTAGTTGAAGCCCCTCTTTGGGGGTTCCAGGAGACCAGAAGAGCATCCTGCAACATACTTGAAGGAATAGAAGGAGGAGACTGCCCATCTGCAGAGAAGATTCATAAGTAGAGCTCTCCACACCATGGAGGCCAGTGCCCATACTTCACTGGAGGCACAAGTCACCTCGATAGCTGTTCCGTGGCTGGAATTGAAAGCTCCACTTCCCAAAACTGGGGGAGGAAGAGACAGTTGGGCACCAACTTCAACTACTGATGAGTAAATTCAGCAGGCTAAAGTGTAATTGTCAAAACAGCTAAAGTTTGAACCTGTGCAAGTCAGAAATAGGCGGGTAGCTGCCATCTTAACTCAGCACCTGGCACAAGGGGAAGCAGAGTGGACTGAAAATCACAGTGCTGGTAGAGACCAGCTTCTTTCCATCCAGATCAGATTGAGCTCTAACCTAAGCTCCAGCCCCACCCCTGGGAGGGAGGAAGCTGGGGGAACCTGCGCCAGCATCTCTGGGAGATTACCAGCCAAGCCACTGAGGCCAGTGATTGTCCTACTTTGGCAGCACAAGCTGCCCCTCGAGCTATTCTGTGGCTGTAATTGGAAGCCCTATTTCCCAAAGACAGGGGAGGAGGAGATGGTTGGCTGCTGATTTCGGCTGGCTAATATATAACCCTAGGAACAGCTGCGGTGTGAATCTGCCCAAGTCAGAAAGAGGCTGGTGGCTACCATTTTCACTCCACCCCCAGCCTGAAGGGAAGCCAGGACCAAAAATCACAGTAATGGTAGGAACTGGTTTCTTTCACCCAGGTAAGCCTGTAGCCCTAGATTAGGCTTCAGCCCCACCACTGGCAGGTAGGTAGGCTGCACCACCCTATCCAGGTAATTGCAGATACCTTGGCTGGCTCAGAATGAGTAATTGGAAGTTTACTGGGGAAATTGTGGCCATTTTGGACCCACACTGCATATATTGCTGCCCACACATGCAATTCCATCCCTGCCCAAGACAAGGGAGAAATGGGTGTGAAGCTTCATCAGTCTCTCTGGGCAACTACAGTCCAGGCTTGCATGACTTGGATTATTCCACACAGCTGTGACTCTGTCCTATCCCTGACAAAGGGGAAAGTTGGGAGAAGCTTCATTTGTTCCTGGCACAATGAGGGCACCTTGAGCCTCCACAGCTTATAGCACAATACAACCTTGACTCCTCCTGCACAACCATCAAGGGAGAAAGGGCAGGAAGCCCTAAACTAAAGAGAAAAACTGCATCCACAATAAATACTCTAGTAAGCCAGATGCCAAGACACCAACAAAAAATTACAATCCACACCAAGAAACAGGAAGCTATGGCCTAGCTAAAGGAAAAAGATAAGCCTCCAGATGACATAAAGGAGTTGAGACAACTAATCATAGATGTCCAAACAAATCTCCTTAATAAACTCAATGAAATGGCTAAAGAGATTAAGGATATTAAGAACATTGGGAAGCGAACTTGGCCCAGTGGTTAGGGCGTCCGTCTACCACATGGGAGGTTCGCGGTTCAAGCCCCAGGCCTCCTTGACCCGTGTGGAGCTGGCTCACGCACAGCACTGATGCGCACAAGAAGTGCCGTGCCACGCAGGGGTGTCCCCCACATAGGGGAGCCCCATGCACAAGGAGTGTGCCCCATAAGGAGAGCCGCCCAGCGTGAAAGAAGTTCAGCCTGCCCAAGAATGGCGCCGTGCACACAGAGAGCTGACACAACAAGATGACGCAACAAAAGGAAACACAGATTCTCGTGCCACTGACAACAACAGAAGAGGACAAAAAGAACACACAGCAAATGGACACAGAGAACAGACAACTGGGGTTGGGGGGAAGGGGAGAGAAATAAATAAATAAATCTTTTATAAAAAAAAGAAGACATTGGATGAGCACAAAGAAGAATTTGAAAGCATACATAGAAACAGCAGAACGTATAGGAATGAAAGGAGCAATAAATGAAATTTTAAAAACATTGTAATTGTATAATAGCAGATTTGAGGAGGCAGAAGAAAGGATCGGTAAGCTTGAAAAAATGGCCTCTGAAAGTGAACATACAGAAGAACAGATGAAGAAAAGAATGGAAAAGTTGAACATGGTCTCAGGGAAATAAATGATAGCAAAAGGCACGCAAACATTCATGTCATGGCTGTCCCAGAAGAAGAGAAGAGAAAAGGGGGAATAAAGGTATTTGAAGGAATATTTGAAGGAATAATGGTAGAAAATTTCCCAATCCTATTGCAGGACATAGATATCCATGTCCAAGAAGCACAACAAACTCCCATTCGAAAAAATCCAAATAGACCAACTCCGAGACACATACTCATCAGAATGTCAAATGCCAAAGACAAAGAGAATTCTGAGAACAGCAAGAGAAAAGCAATGCATAACATATAAGGGATACCCAATAAGATTAGGTGCTTTTGATTTCTCACCAAAAACCATCATGGCAAGAAGACAGTGGTCTGATATATTTAAGCTACTACAAGAGAAAAACTTCCAGCCAAGAATCTTATATCCTGTAAGACTTACTTTCAAAATGAGGATGAGATTAGAATATTCACAGATAAACAGAAACTGAGAGACTTTCTAAACAAGAGACCAGATTTTCAGGAAATACTAAAGGGTGTGCTAGAGCCTAAAAAGAAAAGACAGGAGAGGCCTGAAAGAGAGCAAAAGATGAAGATTATATCAATAAAAGTAACTAAAAGTGTCAAAAGAGTGGTGAAAATAAAATATGACAGATAAAACTCAAATAGTCAGGAATAAACTTAACCAACGACATAAAGCACTTGGATTCAGAAAACTGCAACTCAGTGTTAAAAGAAATTTTAAAAAGCCTAAATAACTGGAAGAACATTTCATGCTCATGGATTGGAAGACTAAATATCATTAAGATGCCAATTCTACTCAAATTGATATACAAATTCAATGCAATCCTGATAAAAATTCCACCAGCATTAAAAAAATTTTTGAAAACTCGATCATCAAATTTATTTTGAAGGGTAAGCAGTCCTGAATAGCCAGAAACATCATAAAGGAAAAGTAAACCCTCATCTCCAGACTTTAAATCGTATTACCTAGCTATAGCAGTAAAAACAGCATGGTACTGACATAGAGACAGACACAATGGACCAATGGAACCAAATTTATGGTTCAGAAACAGACCCTCACAGGTGTGGTCAAGTGATTTTTGACTCGCCTGTTAAACCCACCCAGCTCAGGCAGAACAGATCATTCAACAAATGGTGCTGAAAGAATTGGATATCCATAGCTGAAAGAAGGAAAGAGGACCCCTATCTCACACCTTATCCAAAAATTAACTCAAAATGGATCAAAAAACTAAAAATAAAAGCAAGAATCATAAAACGTCTAGAGGAAATTGTAGGAAAGTATCTTCAAGATCTTGTGGTAGGTGGTGGATTCTTAAAGGAGATTAAGAGGAGGACTGAGATGGACTACTGATGTTTAATGTATATAGAAGCTTTAATTAGCTTTACTGTAAAAGTGTGGAAATATGTAGTAGGGATGGTAACATATAGTGAGTAACAGCTACTTTATAAATGGGAATGTAGCTGAAAATGGTAGTCTAGGTATATAAACGCCAATTGACGGAATAATGGAGAATAATCTAGGAACTGAATAGCTCAGTAAACCAAGAGGTGGGTGAGAATTGATGGTACAGATGCAAGAGTGTCCTTTGTAAGCTAGAGAAAATGTACGTCACTACAACAGGATGTTGGGAATGTGGAGAAGTACGGGAAAAATACAACTGGAGTGACCTATGGACTGTGGTTAACAGTAATAATATAAAATTCTTGAATCTATGCAAAAGATGTGCTATGTTGGTAATGAGGCAGTCTGGAAAATGTGAACCAAATGTACACTAAAGACATGGTAACAATCAGATGATAATATCCGTAGCAATTGTTACACCACAGTGTGGTGTGTTGATGGAGGGGTATTGTTTGGGAATTCTGCACATGTGCATGATTGTTTTATAAATTTACAACTTCTGTCATAAAAAATATATTTTAAAAAATAATAATAGGGTGGGTTGGGGGAAATACACACCAAATGTAAGATAAGGACTATGATTAGTAGTAAGATTTTGACAATATTCTTTCACAATTTGTAACAAATGTCTCACAACAATGCAAGGTGTTGGTGGAGGATTGATGTTTGGGACCCTTGTATGGTGTTATGCATGTTTGCTTTGTAAGTTCATAACTTTTACTATACACTTAATTGTTTATGTATGTTCATATATAAATGATATGAAGATAATAATAGGGTGGGTTGGGGAAAATACTTTGGTTAGTAGTAATATTTTGACAGTGCTCTTTACTCATTAGTTTAAAACGTTGAACAACAATGCAAGGTATTGGTGTTAGGGTGAGGTATGAGAGTCCTATATGATGCTATGTATGTTTGTTTTGTAAGTTCACAACTATTACTATACACTTATAGTTTATGTATGTGTGAGTGATATACTTCAATAAATTTAAAAAATATATATATATATGTATTTTAAATACAGGCATACCCATAGAAAAATGCCAGGTATTGTATGTATCAAAATATTGAGTCATTCGCCTCCTAGCAGGTAGGATTGGAGGAGGCCATTTAACATTTTAGTTTAATTACCTTGAATTGTTAAGCTATTTTATATAATAAATGAATTCATTTAATGTTTTAAAAATAAAGGTATATTTGAAAATAAAATGGCATCAAGTCAGAAAGCAAGAATCCTCTGGGCAGTGCCAGCTTCACTGGAGGTGTGGGTAGCCTCCCAGGGTGAATGATTTGAAAGGGACACCTCTCATCTGCTCATATCAGCTCTGGGGTGCCTGTCAGAGTGCAGACAGTGCAATCTGCTCTCTCCCTTGGGGACACAGAGAAGGGACGGAGTTGCCTCCCACACCTCCCTTTGCCTCCTTGAGAAATAAGTCATGAAACTGCACCTGTCCCTGTTGCTATTCCCATTTCTGAGCATGAGGCCCAGAAAGTAGTGTTCCAGTCTGAGAAGCAGCCCTGGTTTGGATGAGCAAGGAACTCCAGACAGCATCCGGATCTCAGAGGAAGAGGACGAGAAAGTCTCATCCTCATAAGGAAGGAAGCAATGATTTGTTGTTAAGTTCCTGATTTTAAATACAACATCATCTGATCCCCCCACACACAACCGTCAGGAAACTGAGGTTCAGAAAATTCAAGTAATTTGTTAAAGGGTCCTTGGCTGGTGTAAAAGAGAATAGATATTGAAACCTATCCATTCAACAAATATTTATTGAGGCCCTTCAATGTGCCAGGCATTTGGGTATATGGGAATAACAAAATATGTGAGGTTGCTGCCCATGTGGAACTCACATTCTGTCTAATGCCGAAGTTCAAGTTTCTGCCCATAATACCATGCTGTTAAGGTTCATGTTGCAGAAGGCCAAAGATGAGTGCAAAGTCCTGGGAGATCTACCCCTGCCTCTTCCCTCATTGGGAGAAGGGTTTCCATTTCTCACTTCTGAAGTGATCTTTGAAATAACTATACAGTGCCTTATATAGGTCAGGTCAGAAAACATAGCCTTCCAAGGCAAAGGCTCTTGAAAAGTTGAAGATGATTTCTTGGTAAACATAAAGAGGAAGTCCCATTGGCAGCTAGGTTTCAAATATTTAGGAGCCTAGGGTCAATGAAGACATAAATGCTTCAGACTCCAGAACAAGGGTGCACCAGGGGAGCTGTCTATGATGAAACCCCCAGGCCCCCTCCCTCTACTTACAAATACAGGCTGCATCTGTCTTGAGCTTTCTCTCTTTGTACCCATCTTCCTGCCTTAAACAGTGCCCTAATGGACCTTGACTAACACTTAAGGCAGCCACTTGCATTGACAAATGCCTGACCTGTCAGACAACAATCCAGAAGCCTCTCCCACAGCCAAAATCAGATGCTTCAACAAGGTCCCCATCAGCACTGCCCACCCCAGAATCATGGTGTAATCTTCCAATCAAATCCCAGTAATATTGACTACCCCAGAGACAAAGGCCAGTGCATTTGTCTCTATCCCATTTCCCATGGATGAAACTAAATGAAAAATCACCATTGGCTCCATGGATGTGATGAACAAAATAAATATACCTTTCTCTGCAGAGAAAAAAACCCAAAATAAATAAAGTAAGAAAAGCCAGGGACTGAGTATGATCTTCAGTCCTGGTAAATGGAGTCCAAAGGAAGGTTTCATTTTTATAGTGCAATCTCTAGGCATTCATAGATTCCCATCCCCATATTATCCTAGCCACTCTCCTCTGTACATGTTTTATGGTGTTCCTGTGCCCCATGAAGTAAGAAAGCCAAAGCAGTAAGTATAGTATAACTTGGTGCATTTCAAATATTTTAAATTGTAACTTATAGAAAGGACACTTGTTACATCACAACACAAGACATGCAAACTTGTGTATGCAGGTACACACAACACATAAACCACTGGAACAAAAAATTTCACAAATCAATACTTACTCTTTATTTGCAATGCACTCTGATATTTTCTGTTCTATTTTACTACACTGATCATGACCCATGAACTTGATTTCATTACCCACAAATGGAGCATGGCTCTCAGATTGAAAAGCAATCAGGCATGGATAAGGATATTAACTTACTCATTGTACAGTGCTGGGTAAGTGACTTATCTAAGCTCCAATTCCTCATCTCTGGAATTAAAAAGTACTATTTTATTTACCATATAATGCTATAAGAATTAAAGTAGATAATGCATAGAAAACACTTAGCAAAATGTCTGGCATGATGCCAGTGGTGAAAAAATATCAGCTATCATCATTATTATTTTATTCTTTAACTGTTATCTCACCAATCTAGAGCAGAGTGAGGCTATCATTCTCCACTTCTATTAAGGCAAGTGAGAATCATATTTATATTCTTAGAAGCTCATAGCATCATCATTTTTGGCTGATATTGAGCTTGTGGTCAATCAAAATGCCTTAAATCCTTTCTAAACATGGATAGCTCTTTCACCAACCTTCTCACATCCAATGAGGGTTTCATGAATGCTTTAAACCTAAACCTTTGCTTTTACATTTATACTAGTCATATTTCATCTTGGTTTGGGTGCAGCATTCTGTTTCTGTTTTTGAAACACAAACTGATCCACCAGGTTGTAGAAACATCAGCAAAGACTTTGGGAATTACACAATGGAACTTGCACCCTCTTTTCACCCAGCAAATTCAACAATCATAACCCTATCTTTCAGTGAACAATTTATAGTTTGTCAAGCAGAATTTTAAAAGGGCCATTTTGCAAATAAGAAAACTGTAGTGTGGTTTGAAAACTTGCCAAAGGAAATCCTGCTAATTAGTGGCAGAACCTAGATGAATATTTATGCCTCTGAACATAAAGAAGCTATTCCTTTGCCTACTTTGCCCAAGTTTGCACAAAGGGCACCTGAAACCAAGCCTAGGATAGGCAGTCATGAGTATGTTAGTGACTTACAAATAGGTGGGAAACTCTGACTACACTCCAAAATCAAATGGAAGTTGTTCTTGGATTGTCCAGGGCTGTAGTAAAATCTACATCTACTTAAACTGGCCATAAAAAATACAGCATAGCTGCACTTTGGAGCAATCACCATATCTTTGCCTCCCCCAAGTGTCCAGATATCTATTATCCCTTTATTCATGGCCACATAGACACCTGATCCCTGGCCCTCCAGTCAACACTGCTTATAGAAATTCACATTTGAGTCCCAAAGAAGAGGAAGGGAGAATTCATTTGAAGTTCAGAGTATCTGAACTCAATCCTGTGGAAAGGTGACAGTCCATGATTATCAAGAGCATGAGCTTTGAAGGTAGAGTACTGGGTTTGACTCCTGGCTAATGGATCTGCCCAGCTATATGACTGACTTAGTTTTCAGAGCTGCTATAACAAAGCAGATCAGTTGCTTAAACAACAGTAATGTATTCTCTCTCAATTTTGGAGGCTAGAATCCAAAATCAAGGTGTCAGTAGGATCATGATTTCTCTGAAATCTATAATATTCTGGTGGTAACTTTCCAGCAATCCATAAGTCAATCTCTGCCTCCATCACATGTTCAACTCTCTCCCCCTGTTTCCTACTTCTGTGCTCAAATTTCCTCTCCAATCACACTGGATTAAGGCCCACTTCAACTAATAGCATCTTCAGAGATCCTATTTACGAATGGCTTTATATCCACAGGACAGGAGGTTAAGACTTAAACATGTATTTATGGTGGACATGGGTCAACCCATAACAGTCCACCATCTTCCCACATGCAAAATACATTCACCCCATGCAGAATCCCCAAAACCTTAAGTAATTTCAGTGACAACTCTAAGTCCAATATCTCATCTAAACAGTCAAGGGTATGGTCCATTCTGAGGCAATATTCCTCTATATCTGTAGACCAAAAAGCAAGTTATCTGCTTCTGAAATGCAATGGTGGGGCAGACTTAGAACAGACATTCTCATCCCAGGAGGAAGAAATTGGAAGAAAAATAGTGGTCATGGGTTCCAAGCAAGTCTTAAGCACAGCAGGGCAAATGTTAGATTTCGAGATCTGAGAATAATCTGTGGTTTAATGATCTTTCCTGGATAATTGCATCGCCTTTCCTGAATTCCTCAGAGATTGTTAATTGGATCCATAAGTCATATACCCAAACCCTTGAGCAAACAGTTGTTCAACCACATCCTCACATTATACCCCATTGTGTGGGACTTATCTCCCTGAAATTCAGGGAGGGCCCTGTTAGGATCACTTCTGGCTAAAGTCTCAGAGAACATTATCTAGATAGGTTGGTAGTTTTCTGAATCATCAATTGTTGGTTCCTTTTTGCTTAATAGTCCAGTCTTCAATTTATTTCCTTCCTCTTGCATTTGGCTATAAGCAGCAAAGAGAAATCAGGCCACAGTTTCCATACTTTTCTTGGAAATCTCATCTAAATATCCAGTTTTACTGCTTACAAGTTCTACCTTCCATGTGATATCAGAACACAATTCCTTCAAGTTCCCTGCCACTTTATAAGAAGGACTGCCTTTTCTCCAGTTTCTAATAAGACATTCATGATTTCCTTTTAAGATCTCAACAGAATTCCCTTTAATTTCCATATGTCTACCAAGAGTTTCTTCAAGGCAGTATAGTTTTTTCCTTATAGCCTCTATTCACAACCCAATTCCACAGATACTTTCACATTTTTAGGTATTTGTTACAGCAGCACCCCACTTCCTAGTACCAAAAAACCTCTTGGTTTGTTGGGACTTTTATAATAAAGTACTGCAGACAGTTGTCTTAAACAAGAGGAATGTATTGTCTTGCAGTGTTGAAGCTAGATACCTATGACTCAATCCATAAGAGAGACTTGGCTGGTTACTAAACTCTGAGTCTTTGCACCCACATCTGCAAAGGAGGAATTATAACACTGTGCCCTAGGGTTGTTTAGAGCATTAATTATGATATAAAATATATAAGACACTTGATTTAGCCCAAGTTCTCCAGAAATAGAGTCTGAGATGAGATTCTCGATGGAGAGAACTGTCAGGAGAAGGTTCGTGAGGGAAGAAGAATAGGACAAGGGAAAAAAGAAAATCAAAGATGTGGTCCTCAGTCAAAGACCAGCTCCAGCATGATCCCATGGGGCACTCTGGAGCAAAAACCACAGAGCTTGTCCCAAATTGAGTTGTATGGAGGCTGGCCCATTATACCTTCTGTGTTAACCAATCTTTGGCCACTGATTGTCCCCTATGGGAGGGACCAATTTTCCAGGTGAGGTAGCTCCTAACAGCCAAGGGAGCAGCAATGTGCTGTCAAAGCAAACACCCACAGCAGCTGAAAGGCAGGCGTATAGCTGGAGAAGGGGATCTTAGTGATGCAACAATAGCACCCACTACAAAACAGAGTCTGGCAAATATGTGTCCATTTCATGGTAGTTATCATCATTTCTTTAAATTGTCCTCATAATTTTCAGGCTGAACCAGTTTCACATCCTGTAGCAAAATCCATTTTGTCCCCAAGACCTGAGACAGTAGAGACCATGACTTCCATAACATAACGAAAGGAAGAAAATTCCCCTCTTCTGATGTAGAAACCAAATGACCTGAATTGTCCAACATCAGAAACCTCAGAAAACCATAACAGGATGTTTTGACATATATAGTTCTAGTTATAGGCAACTGCTTCCCAGTGGAAATATGAACTCTGTAAAGAAAAAGGAAAAATTTAGGATGTTGAAATGACAGGATAGGTCAATTTGAAAAGCTCAGCATGTAAAGTTTGGTGCACAGTGATTATGCTGAAATGACAGTTCTTGAAAGCAAATTTCTTTGCCCTTCTGGGGTCACATGAAACTGGGGTTTTTTCTCAAAATGATTAGGAAAATCTCTTTGTGCTATATCTTTCTATACCTGGGGAGCAGAGTTAAGCTGATAAAAAAGTCACAAAAGCAGGCTACAAGTAGAGGAGACTCCTAGGCAGGCAAGAAGAGGAGATGCAAGCTTTATACCCTTCACTCTCTTGTATTCAACATCATCTGTATGCTGATGACCCCTGTCTTAGTTTGCCAGGCTGCTATGACAAATACCACACAACGGGTTGGTTTACCAATAGGAATGTATTGCTCACAGTTTGGAAATCTGGAAGTCCAAAATGAGGGTGTCAGCAAGGCCAGGTTTTCTCCCGGGGTCAGTGGCATCTGGTGCTAGCTTGCCAGATCTATGGCTTTCATCTTCCTCTCATCACATGGCAATGTCCCAGGCTTCCTCCAGTGCTTCTTTTCCAGTTTCCTATGACTTTAGGCTTTTGCCTATATGGCCTTCTCTGACTACTGGCTTTTTAATATAAGGTCTCCAATAATGTAGGTTAAAACCTACCCTGATTCAGTTGGGTCACACTTTAACTGAAAATGACATCTTCAGGGGAGCAGATGTAGCACAGTGGCTGAGTGCCTGCTTCCCACATACGAGGTCTCAGGTTTGGTCCCCAGTACCTCCTAAAAACAAACAAAATAAAACAAATGAGGGAAGCATACTTGGCCCAATGGATAGGGCATCCGTTCACCACATGGGAGGTCTGTGGTTCAAACCCCGGGCCTCCTTGACCAGAGTGGAGCTGGCCCACACACAGTGCTGATGTGTGCAAGGAGTGTCGTGCCATACAGGGGTGCTCCCCACATAGGGGAGCCCCACGTGCAAGGAGTGCACCCTGTAAGGAGAGCCACCCAGCACGAAAGAAAGTTCAGCCTGCCCAAGAATGGCACTGCACACATGGAGAAATGACGCAGCAAGATGACACAACAAAAAGAGACACAGATTCCCGTGCCGCTGACAACAACAGAAGTGGACAAAGAAGAACATGCAGCAAATGGACACAGAGAACAGACAACTTGGGGGAAAGGGGATGGGGAGAGAAATAAATAAAAATAAATCTTTAAAAAAAAAACAAATGAGAAAACCAATTCTCATTGGGCAGAGATGTAGCTCAGTGGTTGTTGAGTGCCTATTTCCCATGTACGAGGTCCTGGGTTCAACCCCCCATACCTCCTGAAAAAAAAAAAACAACATCTTCAAAATGTCTCATTTACAATGGGTGTATATTTTCAGGAATGTGAATGAAGATTAAGAACAAGTCTTTTACATAATTCAGTCTACCATAACTCCCATGTTTATTCTCCAGTTAGGAACTCTCCCTTGAACTCCAATCTCAAACATTCAAGAGCCTACACAATTGCCATCTCAAAGACAACAAGACCTAGTGGAATAATTTCCCCCATTTCTGTATGAGACAACGCAATTTTCCTAATTGTTACAGTCAAAACCTATGTCATAATCTCTCTCATTTTTTCACATAGCAAATGTCCAATCTGTCAGCAAATCCTGTTTATTCTATCATCAAAATATACCTAGACTCTTAAATCCTTATCAGATATATGGTTTCCAAATACTTTCCCCTATCCCATAAATTGTCTTTTTACTTTCTTGATAAAATCTTTTGATGCCCAAATGTTTTTTATTTCAACTAAGTCCCATTAATCTATTTTTTCATTTGTTGCTTGGCTTTTGTTTATCTAAGAAACCACTACCTAACACAAGGTCCTCAAGATGTTCCTTTATGTTTTCTTCCAGGAGCTTTATAATTTAGGTTTTTGATCAATTTTGAGTGAATTTTCATATAGTATGAAGCAAGGGCATATCTTCATTCTTTTGTACTTGGGTATACAGTTTTCTCAACACCATTTGTTTTTTGTTTTGTTTTTAAATTTTTTTATTCATCTTTTAAAAATATTACATTCAAAAACTATGAAACACCATTTGTTGAAGAGAATTTTTTCCTGGTTTCAGTGGACTTGACCACTTTGTAAAAAATAAAATGGCAGAAATGTGAGGGTTTATTTCTGAACTCTCAACTCAATTCCAGAATCTGATCATCTCTTGCTGTCACCACTATTGTCACCCAGACCCAAGCCATCATCACCTCTCATTTGGATTTCTGCAGTAGCCTTCTGTCCCATCTCCCTGATTCTTCTTTGCTCCCTTGAGGCTGTTCCCAATGCAGCAACCACAGTGATGCCTTTAAACTGTAAGTCAGATCATGTCACTCCTCTGCTCAAAATCCTCCAGTGGCTCCCCATCTGACTCAGAGTAAAAGCTAAATTCCCAACAGTGTCCCCCAGGACCCTTCAGGATGTTGACCCATATCACCTCTCTGATCTTGTCTTCTGCTCCTCTCCCCTTTGCATGTTCCATTCCAAATACACTGGAATCCTTGCACTTCTTGAACCACATCAGGCATGCAGCAGCCACAAAGATTTGTCCTATTGTTCCCTCTGCCTGCAACACTCTCAGATACCAACACAGCATCTTTCCTTACATGCCACTGTAGTAGGCTGAATTATGTACCCCAAGCAAAAAGCATGTTCTTAATCTTAATTCCATTCCTGTAGGGGTGGGCTCATTGTCAATAGGATCTTTTGAAGATTTTTTTTTTTTAGTTATGGTAAGGCCAACTGGATCGGAGTGGGTCTTAAATCATAAGATTTAAGATTCTCTATAACGAGAAAGCCACAGTGAGTAGCCAGATGTTGAGGGAACTGGAAGAGAAAAGAGAGGACATTGCCCTGTGGTGAGAAAGCCAAGGAGCCCATGGACCACCAACCAGCCAGAATACCTAGAACCCCAGGAAGAAGCAAGCATTCCAGCCTCCTAAATCCTACGAGGATAAACGACCACTGTTTAAGCAAACCCACTGTGTGGTATTTGTCATAGCAGCCTTGGAAAACTAAGGCAGTCACCTTCTCTGAGGCATTCCCTGGCCATCCTAAGTAAGTTGTAAAACCTCCACTTCCAATCCCCCTTTTGTGCTTTACCTATTCTGTAAAATTTATTATCATCTCAAAAACTTACTATTTTACCTACTTTCTTTGTCTGTTGTCTACCTTCTGGCTTAGCCTGAAAGCTCAATGATGGCCTGGACTTCTCTGTTTTTGTTTATTGTTATATCCCCAGCACTCAAAACAGTGCCTAGCACATAGTCAACATTCAATAAATATTTGTTAAATAAATGGATGAGTAAATTTACTTAAGCATTCATTTTTGTAAATTCACTCCCTTTTCACTATATGTAAATTCATGTTTAAAAGGAAATTTATTATCTGGAATGTATTTGAATATTTTAGAAAAATAGCATCAAGGGAAGCGGCTGTGGTTCAATTGGTAGGGCTCCCATCTACCGTAGAGAAGGCCCTGGGTTCATGTCCTGGGGACTCCTTATGAAGGCAAGCTCGCCCGCACACCATGGAGAGCAGCCGGCCCTCACATGCCACGGAGTGCTGCCAGCCGGCAAGTGCCATGGAGAGACAACTCAGCAAGGTGATGCAACAAAAAGGGATACAAGTAAAAACACAGAAGAGGGCACAGCAAATGGACAGAGAACAGACAAGCAAGCCGGTGGGGGGGGGGGTAGGGATAAATACATAAAATAATAATTATAGACACACACAGCGAATGGACACAGAAAACAGAGAGCAAGCAAGCCACAAGGGGGAATGGATAAAAAATAAAAATAAAAAAATAAAAAAACAGCATCAAGAGGTATAAGGATAAATTAACCCAAAAAAGATGCAATGAAAAGAAAGTGATGTTACTAAATCTAACTAGATACTGTTGCCAAAGTTTCTAAACCTACAGGATAATCTCCCTTTTCTAAAAAAGGAAATCAGCAAGTATTGGAAAATGTACTAGCACTGTTTTTCTAAACTAATCAAAATAAGTAATAAAGAAATAAATGATAAATAACTTTCTAACAGCATTCAACGTTAACTATCTCTGGGTCTACATATGCCCTAAACATCTCCTTTGCTACCCATAAATATTAAACGTCCTACACCTGTAGAAACTATAAAATAGAGGTTAAAGATCTTCACTTTTCTGAGCACTTACTATGGGTGCAAAATCCTTTTTCTAAATTAATCTGTGCAAAGTTATGTAGAAATCCACAGTATAGTTGGGAAGCAAGGCATTCATATAATTAACATGCACATAATATAAAGGGAAAAGTTACAAATTCCACAAAGAAAGCACAGCTCTTGTGCTCTGAGAACTGTGTGAATTAGATTAATGTCCAGCAAGTGTCCATTTACACACACATACTGGCCCTCAAAGAGGAATATGTTTCTTTAGGCCCCTGATACAAAGTTTTGCCATGTGACTTTTTGTGGCCAGGAAGATGTGAGTGGAAGCAACAATTTGTGAAACTGAGTCAAGCCCTTAAGAGACATTGCACATTTCTGTTCACTCCTCTGGGAGCTCCAACCCCTTTCTCAAGCAGAACATATCTCAGGTAGCCATTGCAGTTCTAGCCTAAAACCCAAACAGAGACATGCAAGCACAGCTGCCCCACCGACCTTCAGATGCATGGGCAAGAAACAAATGCATGGTTTTATATGCCACTGTATTTTGAGGCTGTTTGTTACACAGCATTTATTTTGAGGCTGTTTGTTATGCAGTATTATCCAGGGGATAACTGATTGAGAGAAGGAAGGAAGGAAAGGTGACTGCCTGAAAATCAATCAAGGATACCTCTTGATGCAAGGTGGCATTGTAGGTGGATTTCACATCACACAAATAATGCTTAAAGCAGTCTTAGTGGCTTGCAAACCAAATAGGATCTGAGAAGATAATATCCCTGATAGGGTTATACCAGGCATATGTGTGGATCCCTCTGGAAACAGCTGATGACTTCACAGCCCAAGGGCATAGGGAAACAGAAAGAGGGAAAAAGAGAAACCTGTTGAAGGTTTTCCTAAGAATCTGGTCATTGGTGTTTTCTCTTGGGTGATTGGTTTATCTGTTTCTTTGTTTTTAGGAAAACTCGCCCTTCTTCCTCTGCTGGCCCTTGAAGCACCACGGTGCCTCAACCCTCTTCTCTGTTCACGCCTCCTCTTCTTCCTGGGGGAGCTCCTGCTGCCCTAATCAGGGGTCTGTATGGAGACATAATAGTTTGTCATGATTTGGGCAACCCCAAAACAGAGCTTGAGACAAGGACTCAAGTGGAAAGAGTTTGAGAGGTTTATTTGAGAAAGGAGCGAGGAGAAAGAGAGAGTTAGAAAGAAAAAGGAGATTCAAGCAGAGTATACACTGATGAGCAGGTGAAGGCTTTGGGGCTAGTGCCACTAAGGATACTCCGAGGACCATGTAGAATGCCCCTTGGCATTGTCCCACCTGAGTGCATTTTTCCACCTACTTCCATTCCCCCTTTGGTTGAGGGTCTCCCCAGGGATGTTAACTATTCCTCACCCCCTGCATTTTCGGTTGGACCTTCACTGAACTGAGGAAGCTCCCACTGAGGGAGCAAAGCAAAGAGAAACCATGAGGAAGCTGACTCAAGGTGAATGCGTCTGAAAAGCAGTTTTATCCCTATTTCATCATTCCTTGGTGTGCACCCACATATGAAGCCGTCCACCTCTGCTAGGCTGCAATCAGATGTGCCAAGGGGATGTGGTTTGACCGTCACAATTGTCTTTATTTTCAGCACAAATCATAGATTCATGGAGCCAGCTACTGCTCAACACACACCTCTGACCCCAAAAACATGTCATTATATCCCTCCCTGCCCAATCTTACTCTTTTCCCAAAAATCCTGAGCTCAAGGAAGAGCTCACCATCCATTCCATTTTTAAACTTCAAGAACATTATCAGTTTCTCCCACTCCTGCACCTATCATTGAAATTGGATCTGGGTCTAAACCACATTTTTCCCTAAGCAACCTCACTCCCATGAGTCCTCTTCCATCTGAAATTAACTTTTTTACTGACTGTTTACATGATTTTTTTCTGCCTCCTTCACCTAAAATGTAAGTTCCAGAAACGTAGGAACTTCTCTTTCTGATTTACTTCTGTATCTCCATTGCCTAAGCCAGAATCTGTACATAGTCAGTGCCCAATAAATACCTGTTGAATGAGCACATAACTCACAGAGAGACACTCCCACAAAGCTCATATAGTGGTCACTGAGGCAGAAGTTAGTCCAAACTTTTCACTTTTCATGACTGGCCCTACCCAAAATCAGTGTGAAACTGATTTATGGCTGGCCCTACCCAAAATCAGTGTGAAACATGAAGTCCAAACCAACCGCTTCGACAGGGAGGAAATTTGTAGGGAAAAAATGGAAGGGAAGCCAACAATTCTGTGCATTATGTCCAAGCTGGAAAACTCCGTTGTGATCACTAAGGCTCGATATATCACTTGTGTTTCTTTTTCAGCTGTACAGTTTTGCATTTAAGGAAACTGGCAGGGAAGTGACCGAGCAATTAGCTCTAACTCCCAGCCCTGCCTTGGCCACCCCCTTTCCTCTAGCTCCTCTCCACAGCTGAGGCCTCCCTGCCTTGCCCACCAGCTCCTCAAGGAGACTCGCCATCAATACTGGCCCCAGGGGAGCATTTTTCTCACTGGTGCCGGTGGAATTTCCTCCCTGTGAGAAGAACATAAAGATTAACTAGGTGAGGAAATTTTTCCCTTGGCTCGGAAGCTCGGGACATTTGTCTGATCCAGCACATATTTCCGAGGAGACAGGCTAAATTAAAATACTAATGGACTGCTGTATTTAAAATATATTTACCAATGATGAACAGCTCGGTAGGTGATGTATGTTTCAATAATTTCTTATTGCCGCGTGAGGAAACCTCAATAAATATTCTCAGGGTAATTAGCAGGTGTTTATTTAACATTCGGCTATGTTTTTCTGCATGCGCAGAAGTGCCAACGGTGTATGACAGACCCCTCCCACATACAGGGAGGCACCAGCCTGGCTTCCCAGCAGGAGGGAAGACACAGCCCTCAGGAAGTAGCCCTTCTGCACACATTTGGTTTGGGTCTCAGTATTGTCAAGCATGTTTTAAGTGTTTAGTTACAAGCATTAAAAATCAGGAAAGTGCACATAGAAGTTTGAACTTGAGGCTCCTCTTAACATTTATCCCAGTTTTCTCCCAGACCCAACCAGACACTGTCCTCCAGTCCACCACTCCCAGTCATCAATGACACTGTTGTGGATTTAATTATGTACCCCAGAAAAACGTGTTCTTAATCTTAATCCATTCCTGTGGTGTGAACCCATTGTAAATGGGACCTTTTGAAAATGTTATTTTTTACTAAGTCGTGGCCAAATGAATCAGGTTGAACTTTGAACCAGATTACTGGCGTTCTTTATAAGCAGAAAGAAATTCACACATGAAGAGAAAGACACAGGAAGAAGCTGAACGTCAATGGAACCAGAGGAGAAAGAAACATCACCATGTGACAGAAAAGCCAAGGACCAGGAATCAGTGGCAGCCAGTCCCAGAACAAGGTCTTCAAAGAGAAACAGGCCTGCTGACGCCTGAGTTTGAGGTCTCCTAGACTCAAAAAAAGTGAGTCAATAAATTCCAATCATTGTATAAGCCAACCCATTGTATGGCATTTGTTTTAGAAGCTGGGGAGCTAAAACCATTTTGTTTATTTAAATATCAGCCTGGGTCCCACAGATATGGAAGTTTGGTAGTCAATCTTGCATTGGGTCACCCCATGGGTTCTGCCTAAATGTTGCCCCTATTCACAAGTAGTGATGCCAGGAAAGGAGCTTCCTCAGAGCAGAAGGGCCACTGCTTGGCCTTCTGAAAAGCAGGCAAGCTCGACCAGACAACTCAGTTTACCCACTCTATATCTGACCACACACCAGAACCTTTCTTTAATTACCCCCTACTTTAGTTTGCTAGAGGCTTCCAAGGCAATATACTAAAAATGGGTTGGTTTTTACAACGGGGTCTTTTAACTTAAAAGCTTACAGTTTCAAGGCTGAGAAAAAAGTCCAAATCAAGGCATCCAGCAAAGATTTCTCCTGAAGACCAACTACTGGTGATCCTGGGCCCCTGCCCCGTGCAGAGCACATTGGTGGCATCTGCAGGTCTCTGTCTTCATCTCCAGGCTCCATCATTTTCAGCTTCTTGCTCTCATGGTGTTTTCCCTGCTCCTATGACTTTCTCCCAGGCTCTGTTGATTTCAGCTTCTGGTTTATGGAACTTTCTCAGCTTCTGGGGGTTTCTCTCTGAGCTCCTGGGTTTTTTCTCTCTGCTCTGTTTTTCTGTATCCATCCCATTTATAAAGGACAGTAAGCAGATTAGACCCACCCAGGTCAGGTCTTACTGAAGTAATCTCATCAAAGGCCCTTAACTGAAGTAATTTAATCAAGACTTCCCACCTGCAGTAGGTTCACCACCACAGGAAGAGATTAGTTCTAAGAACATGATCTTCTGGAGTCCATCCAGCTTCAAACAGTCACACCTCCCAGTTCAAAAAGTGTAGAGAGCACTGGTTGATGCAAAATCAAGACTCAAAGCCAAGAGGGTCTGGCTCAAAGCCCAATGCCTTTAATCACCACACCACTATTGTCCAGGATGGCCATGGGGAGCACCACTAGTTGTCTACTTCATATCACACAAACACACACACAAAACTCTGCTTTTGTACAGAGTAGCAATGTACTCAGCTAAAACATTCCATCCGTTTCCTTTTGCAACTAAGGGTGCCTTATTGCTTTAGGTGGGGATACCAGGAGAGAGCCTTTCTTCTCAAATAAGCTGTTCCCTTAGGAAAACACCTCTTTGCCCAAGGAAGTTGAGCCCAACAATGGGTCCCACTTCTCAGCCTGGTCCAAAAAAAAACGATCTTGTGATCCTCTCACTCTTTTTTTTTTCCCACAATATTTTTTTTGTCTTTATTTTTTTAATATTACATTCAAAAATTATGAGGTCCCCATATACCCCTCACCCCCCTCACCCCACTCCTCCCCCCATAACAACAATCTCCTCCATCATCATGAGACATTCATTGCATGTGGTGAATACATCTCTGAGCACTGCTGCACCTCATGGTCAATGGTCCAAATCATAGCCCATACCCTCCCACAGTCCACCCAGTGGGCCACTCTTTTTGTCCATCTAAGCTGAGGACCTAGAAGAGTGCAAAGCCATAATATGGAAAGACCCTGGGTCCCTGAAAGACTGCATGGAGCAGAGCCCCTTTGCCAGCCTATATTGGACCATAAAGCATGAAAGAAATCTTTTTACTATGTTAAAACCTCTGATATTTGGATTTTGCTTGTTAGCTCAACTCACCTATCCAGTCCAATATACCCATCTATATCTCTCTTGCCCAAAGCAAGGAGGGTGGACAGCTCATTGGAGACCTTCTCTTTGGCCTCAGCACTGAATCTGCTGGTTCAGGATCCCGGTTGAGAAAGCCATCTGCCATCTGGCCCTTCAAGGGAGCTCACATTAAGGAACAATCAAACACAGAGTTAAAATTACTTTTCAGAAGCATTCACCTTGGGACAGCCTCCTGGGAAGCCCTGGGACAGAAGAAGAAACATTGACCCTACTAGCCTTAGCCTCAAATTGCAGAGTCCTAACCTCATTTTCTAATTTGAAAGCTGCCCATTCCTCCTCCAGTCAGAAGGGAACTCACCATCAGATTTCACAAAGGATGAACAAAGGAAACAGCTGTTTCTGCAGGTTCCATGAACAGCTGGAGGCCAGCTGACAATCTGGGGTTCTCTCTGTGCTAACAGCTGGACTTTCTCAATCTCTTCACTCCCAGAAAAATAAATATGCTCTGATGCAATTTCCATAAATATCAATATTGACCCAAGGCTGAATGCTTCTAAGTTGGATGAGTAGCTTCATCTTTCCTTATAGCGGTTGCTTGGGATGAGTCCCCTTCAAGGGCAGACAGCAGATGGTTTTCCCACACTGGGAGCCTGCACCAACAAGGATCAGCACTGGAACCAAAGAGAAAGTCGCCAAAGAGTTGGAAATACCCGTTTGTGGGACCGCAACCTCTGCACAACTCCCACGTCATTATCCAAATGTATCTCAATGTGGCCACCACCCCTTATCTCCAGGTCAGCTCCCTGAGCAGTGCCTTGAGGGAGAATGGAATGAGAGGGAGCCCTGCAGAACTCTGATGTTTAGCAGTGGCCCAGGGAGGAAATTAAAGACTGTCAGGTTAAGACTGTCATTCCAAGGATGAGGGGAGTCCTTCCAAGGAATGCCCAGAAATATAAAGTAATTGGGGGTCAGGACTGTAGCTTCGATCCATCAGATATGTCCATGCCACAGAGCTGGCACTGTGCACAGTTGCCATCCTGAACTACCAGCTCCAGCCCATTTCATATGCCACACCACTCCTTTCCTAGCCTGGTCCCTGGCAAATGACTCAGTGATAAACTTTGTTGGTAACTATGCAGATTCTATCCTTAGGAAAAACATCCAGTTTATTGCATCACCCTACCTTCCAAACTGACTTTTGTTCTTAGACCCTATAGCTTCATTATCCTCACACCTTGCCTTTTACTTTAAGCTGCTCTGGGAAAATATACCACCCAGTCCATACCACCCCTGGGAACAGAACTTGGAAGTCCGCCTCTGTGACTGTGTGAAGAATTAACCAATGAAATAACCAATTCATCCAGATTATCACTTGGACTTCAGTATCCAGTGTCCCCAGACAAAGCAGACCTCATAAAGAGAGACATTTCCTTTTTATGTATTTTATTAACAGGACAGTAGAGATTTCTTATCTGAACTCTGCTCAAAGAACACCTTTATAGAGATTCTGGACTTGTGAAGTAACTGAAACAGCAAAATTTCTCAGGACTTGCCTTCCCTTTTAGACCTCAGCTGAGGCCTCTTTCTACTCTTCTTTTGGATGCTTCGTTGGGGGTAAAGGAATTTCCAGGAAAATAGAAATATTTAGGGGATTGGATCACCAACCAAATTCATGTATAAATTGGAGCCCTGCCTCCACATGTTCATTCAAGCTGTTCCTTCTGCCTGAACCCCCTTTCCACCATTACCTTGTGTCCACAACCTCTGGGAGGGGTGAAGAGACATCCCCAGAGAGACAGAGCTTTGTGCCATCAGCATTAGTCAAGGAAGAAGTGTGGAACCCAATCAGCTGTGAAAAGCAGCTGGTCCCACATCTGCTGGGCACATGAAAAAGAGGGTGGGGTAAACTCTTGAAGTAGATAGGATCCAGATGCTTCAAGGCTCTAAGCTCCAGAATGAGGAATTTGAACAGTTTTTCCAAAGGTACTGAGGAACCTGAAGGTGTTGCCCTCCCTCCAGAAGTAATTTAGGATACCAGATAGGTCCAAGTGAATCCCAGCCATAGTGACTTCATGGCAATGTGATGCCTCAATTTCCCCATCTTTAAAATAAGGACTATGAAGCCTATATCATAAGAGTGTCACAAGGATCAAAAAGGTAATGACTATTTCAATGAACAATATTACTAAACCACTTAGTGCTGGAATAGGAGACTTTCAATAGGTATCAGTTTTCATCTCTACTCCCTTTTCCTTAGGTGTTTTCCCAGGATCAGTTTATTTTATCTGTGACTTCCCCTCTCACAGATCCCAACTCTATCCCTCTCTGTTGCCCCTCTCTGCCCTGAACTACATTTTGCTTGACTCTCTGGGTATTTCTTTTATTTCTGTCACGTCCTTTTCTTCTGTGTTTGCTCTACTCTCTAAGCCTCTCTCAACTTTACTGTTTTCTCTCTCTAGTTTATTCTTGGTCCCTAGAAAATAGTCTCTTCTCCAGTTCCTCTCCCTTGCCTTCTTATTCCCAAGCTTCCTTGGGCCCAGTAGAAGCAAAAGGGACCCTCTGCAGCTTCCTGAGCTCTCTGAATATGGCCACCAAACACTGGCTGGGGACAAAGGCTGACTCGGTGGGCACCAGCCATACCTAAGAGCTGGGGCCTGAAAGCCAAGCAGCCTCTGGCCACAGGGGCCATTTCACCTCCTCCCAACTGAGAGGAGCTGCCTGTTTCACTTTGCCTGTCAGTGCAGCACCTGTGCTAGAGGTGGGGAGGAGAGTTCCCCCCCCCCCCCCCCCCCCCCCCCGCCGGTGGGTCTCCTCCCACCTGCTTTGACCCCTCTGTTCCCCTGCTTGCTTTACCTTTTCTTATTCTGGTGGATCCTCCCTCCCCTAATTAAAGTCCTTTCTTGCCCCCTTGGGGCTGCAGGAGGTAAAAAGAAAAAAAAAAAAAGAAGGACAATAGTCTCTTCATCTATCTGTTCTTCTTCCTCTTTGTATCTCTCTCTCTCTCTCTCTTTCTCTCTCTCACACACACATCTTTGTCTCTGCCTATAGGTCTATCTGTCTTTCTCTGGCTCTTAGCTCTCCCAATTCTGTCTCTCTTTCTCTTTGTGTTTCCTCCATCAAGGAGCCGTTATCAATCCCATCCCTTTGAATGTCACTATTTTTCTGTGTCCCTGCCCCACCCACACCCATCCCTCCATCCCTCTCTCATCACTCAAAATACCAAATCTGGAGGAATGAGGGGGAGGAGTCCAGCGAGATGAGAAGCCTGAGCAGATGGCAAGGTTTTATTTCTCCACAGGACTGCAAATTCTCCTGATGCTCTCTGTGAGAAGAGACCTGCCTTACTGGGGTTGTGTCTGGGAATAAGGAAATACAGGACAAGAGAGCATAGAGTCAGGGGCCGGGCATGGTCCCTAACCCAGGCTGGGGCTGGAGGAAGTTCTGATACCTGCTATAACATGGATGAACTTTGAACACATCGTGTTAACTGAAATAAGCCAGACACAAAAGGACAGATATTGTGTGATTTCACTTACGTGAAATACTTAGAAGAAGCAAATTCATAAAGACAGAAAATAGATTACAGGTTACAGGGGTGGGAGAGAAGGGAGAAAGGGGGAGTTATGGCTCAGTGGGTGCAGAGTTTCTGTTTGAGGTGATGAAGCAGTTTGGGTTATGGATGTTGGTGATGGCACAATATTATGAATGTTATTAATATTTTTCACAAAAAGATATATTTTCTTTCATTACTACTTATATTTTTACTGAACTGGATACTTGAAAGCAGTTAAAATGGGGAAGTTCACATTGTAAATATTGCTACAATTAAAAGTTTTTTTTAAAAATTACTTTTCAGAATTCTGCTTCTGCCTAGAGTGTGCAGTAAGCTGAAAATTAGAAAACTACAGATAATCTCCAAAATCAAAACTTTCCTTGAACACATCAAAAATTGAGGTTGCTGGAAAACAAATGGCTTGAAATCTAAGGATGGAGTAGCCCTTCCCTCCAAGGGAAGCTGGTACGGGAAGTCCAGCTTACCCGTGGCTGTGCCTGGAAAAGGCAACCACCACACAAATGAGAAAGAAAAACACAGCTACAGCTAAAAGAGCCACAAAGATTAAATGTGGGCTGGGAGACCCCCAAGAATCCCTGGGAGCCCAGACACAAGGCAGACTGCCCTCACTCACAGGCTCCTTTCCACAGATCCTCCCAGAACTCATGAGACAGGCAAGCAGACAGGTGGGCGACCAGAGAGACACGCCCTCCCCCGCGGTAGTGCTGCTGGGAGGGGGTTGTCAGAGAAAAATTGCACCAATGTTGAACATTAAAGATGACTTTATCCAAAATGAAATGCAATGGGAAAGACTGCAAGAAGAGAGCAAGAAAAACCAGAATGCTCTTACAACAGGGGAGAGGGGCCAAAACAAAATCTGAACCCAACTCCACTGAAAGGGAGGGCTTTTAAAGACAACAGAACTACTGGGAAAATATTGGGGGACAGTGGATGGTAGAGGGAGGTCAATAGGTGGGTCAATTACATGGAGGTATCTCCTGAGGCCAGTTGGAACACATTCTATCTGGATTCTGTAAGGACCAAGGTGAGGTTAATCAGGAGCCAAAGTCCTGGAGAAGCCTGTCTAAAATGTAGACAAGCTAAGAGGATCACAAAGCTATTGTGGCTACTACCCAGTGTCCCTGGGAGAAAGGCTGGAAGCCCACCCTTCCCACCCACCCCCACTCAGACCCTTCTGTTACATGGAATAAAAAAGCTCCAGGATCAGGGGCAGCACACCTGTTGTCACCTGGGCACAGGTGAAGTCCCACTGTTGCTGGAGAAGGGTAAAAAAGGAAAAACCCTCTGCCTGCCCAGGACCACATGCCAAATATTAGAGGCTGGGGAAGCACAAGAAAGTCTCTCCCATACAAGACCTGCCACAGATACAGGGTAGAGTTTGGGTACAACAAGATGAGGAGCTCTGAGAAAGCCTCCCCTGAGGCCCAGGCACAAAGCACCTGCCTAAGGCCGGTGTTGGAACAGGAAAACAGACTAGTCTCCTACAATGCACCACAAGCCTTGCAAGCACAGCATCACCAACGGCCCATCTCCTTACTGGGGGAAGCAAGAGAAGAGAGGAATTTGACCATTCCATGTCCTTCCCAACTGGATGAATATACTGAAAGGATTAAAATTAAGACCCAGTATTATGCACTGCCTTGACATCTGGTGAAAATCCAGAGAGCCACTATTGGCTTAACTGCAATTCCCCTCCCCAGTCTGTTTTTGCAGATAAAGTCCCCTAGTCAAGCAGCCCTCCTTATTCCTTGGTAGTGGGCTTCAGTACCCTACCAGCCAGGGAATTATTCAAACAAGCCAATCACGTCCTCTTGTGGGAATTGGGGTTCAACCCACCCTCTTGATGCTACAGAGCCTGCTCCCATGGCCCCTGCTTCTTCACTCTATCTCCAAGTGCAACCCCTACAATGGCCCTGCATGGCCTGTGGTATCCTCCACCTCCTGGCTGTGAGTACATGTGACTAATAAACTGTTGACAATAGCCCCTTCCCCCCTACCCCCCCCCCCCCCCCCGTTGTCCCATGTCATGTGTTTGGGCATCCAAATAACCTTGTCAGGAATCCCTACCTCACCAACACAAGAAGGGATTAGAACAATCAGATTACATTGGTCCCACCCAGATAATCCAGGATAATCTCCCCCTCTGAAGATCCTTTACTCAATCACATCTGCAAAGTTCTTTTTGCCACAGATCCTAGGGATTAGGATGTAGATATCATGGGGATGAGAGGTATGGTCAGAGCCAGAGGGAGTGGGCTGGCTATGGCAGTAAATCCCACATCCCCAGACACCTTCCTGCAGCCCCCAGCTCCCCCACCACAGGCTAGATCTGGCCCAGGTCATTGTCTTACTTTCTACTTTTCCTCTAGGGTCAGGCCATCATCATCACCATTCTCAAGGTACAGGAGTTAATAAACTGTTGGCAATAGGTCCATTGCATAAATAAACTGTTGGCAATAGGTCTGTTGCATAGGTCCACCATTGCATAAGTCCACCGTGCACCAGAAACAGGCCACAGCAAAAACTCCAGTTAGAATCGCCTCCAACTCCAGAACCATCTCAAGACCTGGGCTCCACAAAGCACCTGCCACTGTTTCTTATCATACCCCCCTACAGCATTTCTCAGCCCTCCAACATTCCATTCTCACCATTCTAATCATGATCCTAATTGCTAACTGCATTAACAACCCTAAAATAGCAGGGGCTTAACATAACTAAATGGTTATTTCTTGCTCATGTCATAGACTGATGTGGGTAAAGTCACTTGTTCAAAATCAAATGGCAAATAAGTGGTAGAGCTGGGACCAACCCCAGGGCTCTTGTTTTTAATTGCCACACTTTAATTGATGACTAGCAAGGTTTTGTTTGTTTTGTTTTGTTCTGGCAAACATATGCAAGCACATGCTGCCCAGTGGTGTCCAATGGCCATGTAATAGGAGTCTTAAGCATCCCCCACCTCACTCCCTTGGTAAGGAAATTTCTTACTTGCCCTCAAGTGTTCCAACCATAGGCTACATGTCCCAGCCTCCAGAGGCTTAAGAAATAGCAGGATTGGGATATGGGTTTTGATCAAAAACATATACCAAAAAATACATACAAAAGTCTCAGCTTTGGACAAATTAAAGACTGGCTGTCTCAGCAACCAGTGGAGTCCAGGCCCCTACATGAAGCTATCAAGGGCTACCTCACCTCCTCGAGGGCATTTCTGCCTCTTTATTCTATTCTCTCACTGAGTGAACAAATATTTTTTAGCATCTAAGATCATAGGCATCTTTGCCAAGCACATAGTAGGTGCTCAACAAATACTTTCAGGAAAAATGTTTATTACTCAAAAAAGTAGTAAATAAATGAACAAAGGAACAAATGACCAGTACATGGAGTGCCTTATGTGCCTTTTCTCCTTCATAAGCTTGAGCTCAAGCTAGGCTGAAGATGGCTCCTGCTCCCACCAGCTGGAGCACTGTTAGCTCCAACAAATTGCTTCTTCCAGAACAGCTTTACTACCTTAATTTAGCTAGGGGTTCTAAGAAAATGAAAGAAACCCATCAAATTTGGTAGACATGAGTGACAGGTTAGCAACTATAAAAACCATGAGAATAAACAGACAATAAGAGGTTGTCTTCCAGCAATCAGAAAATCTTATCAAAGACCTGGCTTCAGAAAACTTAAATGAGAAAAGCATTTTGGTTAGGACTGCAAACTCAGAGGCCAGATGCTTAAATGTGAGTCCAAGCTGAGGGTAAGTGCTGTGGATTGAATCATGGCCCCCACAAAAGACCAGTGCTAGTCCTAAACCCCACTTGTAAATAGGACCACTGGAGATATTACCAGTTAAGGTGAGGCCAAAATGAATGAGGGTGGGCCTTAACCCAATATTACTAAAGACCTTACGAGCAAAGGAAGTTGGACACAGGAATAGAAATCAGAGCAGACAGAAAAAGACAGATAGCCATAAGAAAGGCAGATTGAGTCAGCGTCAGAACACGACAGAGTCTGAAGAAAATCATGGCCTGCCAACACCTTGATATTGGACTTCTAGCCTACAAAACTGTGAGACAGTAAATTCCTCTTGTTTAAGCCAACCAACCCGTGACATTTGTCACAGCAGCCCTGGCAAGCTAAGAGAACGAGTTACTGAAACACTCCATGCCTCCATTCCTCACTTGTAAAACAGGGGTGGAGGTATAATGGTCCCTACTTCATGGAGTTGCCATAAGGATTAAATGAGACCATATCAAATGTGACTTAAATGTGTACAACAGTACCTGGCACATAAAAAATTCTGCAGAAGTGTCTTCTATTATCATTATTGAGAAACTGTTTTATGTCAGGCAGATCACCTAGTTATGTCAAGCCATATGTCTCAGAAACCCAATCCATTCCCTGAATCCCAGCAATCAGGAAACCTTATCAGAAGACCTGACTTCAGTAAACCTAAGTGAGAAAAGCCAATTGCTTTGTTTGGCATGAGACACCACTCATCATCCAATTCCAGAAAAAAAATGTTCCTGCTGAATTCCCTGTTACTGGAAGCCAAGGATACAGTCATCAGAAAGAAAGGGGAAAAAACAACAGAGTTGCCAGCCAAAAAAAGTCAACCTTTGGGCAGTCTAGTCTTACTGTGTTAGTCTTACTGGTCCCTGGAAATCAGTTCTCCTGTCTTCATCCCAACAGACATGAAGGTGCAGTCTTGAGCCCCTCTACTGCAGCTCTTAAATAACAGGTACATTTTATGGGTCTTCTAGGACCTTAGGGAGAATTGCTTTAAAAAAACATAAAGTGCCGAGATCAATTCCTTTTAGGAGTCCCTGGGGAGAGTGTTCTGGTGTCCTCAGGAGGTAAATGTCCCTTCCCCATCTGCTACTGGCAGGCCCCAGCCAACACCACCACCCGACAGGTGCCCTCTCCATTACTCAGAATCCTGAGTTGGTTAAACAGCTGTTGCCACTGTGCGATCCAAAGGTGCAAAGACCATTTGTCCAGCTGCATGAGCCTGAGAATCTCAGGGAAGCAAATGTCAGGCAAGATCAATAAAGTGCTGAATGGATTGGAAAAACGAGATTCAGGCCTTGGAGTACATACTTAGCCAAAGCACCGGAAAACAAGATGGATAACGGGTGATGAATGCAGCAATCAGCAAATGTAGCCGCTCTAGAAGAGAGAGCTGGGAAACCAGTCCAAGAGGGGAAATCTGGCCATGTGTAAAGAACCCTGTCCTAGGAGAATGAAGACCTCAGTTTCAATCCAATGCCACCATGAGTTCACCTGACAGAAAGCTGCTCTCTGAGCAGCATAAAGACCCTGGCTCTGGACCCAAACTTCCTAGGTTCAAATCCTGGCTCTGCTCCATACCAGCAGCATGATGTTGGGAAAATTACTTAAACTCTGATTTTCAGTTTCCTTATTTGCCAAGGACTGTTAATATTCATATCTACTTCATAGGCTTGTTGCAGGGGTTAAATGAATCAATAGGTAAAAAAATTTAGAAGAGTGCTTGATACATAGTAAGCACTCAGTAAACATTAGATAATGTTATTTAAAAAAAGAGAAGAAATAAAGAGAAGAATTGTTCTGCAGAAATAGGAAATACAGTGGGGGAGAATTCCTGTGCATTTTACTTATGTGGATTCAAGGTAAATATGATATAGAATGGCTCCTAACTACAGGTCATTACCTTGACTGAGTATTCAAAATGAAAATATTGTCTGTAGCAAAGTTAGGTGAATAGCTGGTTATGTTGGACTCAGTGAGGAAAAACACAATGTACACAAAACAGAAGGCACTGCAGTTCATGACCAACTTGAGGTTCTTTTTCCAAAACTTTGGTTCTCTGTTATTTTTCCCTTACATCCTGGCTTGGGAACCTACATCCATGTAGAAAGCAATTGTCCAGATTTCACCTAACCTGCCAACTACAGAATGGTATCTGCCTGGAATGTCAGGTGGAGGGTGATTTGAGGCTCCAAGCAGCCTTAACGGGGAAGTGTACAGATTGATTGGCAATCTCTGCTACAGGCAGTGGTGGAGCAGGTGCCATGTTGTGCCACTCCCAGTCTAGTTAACTCCCTTGTGGCTTCCTCTTCTGAAAATCTAGGAGTTTATGAAACTCATCAGGGGGATAATGATAAAGAGGCAGAAATGGAGAAAGAGCAAACTAAGTGCCTGCTTTTAAGTGGCAAAGTCCTCCGATAAAGCTCTATCTGTACCCCAAGGCTTTCTTTCATAGCCTAAGCCAACAATAAAGATTGTCTCAACATGGTGAAGGTAGGTGAGAGTTCTGCCACTAACATGCTATGTCATCTTGAGCAAGTTCTTTCCTCTCTGAGCCTCAAGTTTCCCCATCTATAAAATGATGTAGGTGGACCAGATAGACTTTTCTTAATCCTTAAGGAAAGACTAAGATAATTATTATTATGCATGTCTGACCTTACCACTGGTGATACAGGGCCAGATTGGGGGCAATACCCTTCTGAAGTAAGTGTCAACTGTATCTTCAGAGGAACCTGAAAACAGGGGATATCACACCCAGCCCCCTGGCTTTTGCTGGCATATGCATGTCCAAGCTCTATATTTGACTATCCAATTGCTTGGGGCGAATAGTGGGACGAGGACAGAGTAGGAACTCCAGGAAACAGTCCCTCCACCAGAACAACTATTGAACTAGCAGGAAGTGTCTCAATCAACTACTTTGAACCTCCAGAGTCTGGTGGAACATGGTGCAGCATCCAGGGAGGGGCAGGAGGAAGAGGCTGGTAAATTGTGATAAATACCAGTGAGTTTCACCCTCCGTGCAGTGGCCACATGCCCCTTCCCCCACCCTCACGGCAGGCAGCAATGAGGAGTTGAGCTCAGGCTCCTGGTGCAGCTGGCTGGCCCCAGGGTGGACATAAAAAATCAGTCCTGCAAACTCCAGGGATGTGTGACCTGATAGCAGATCTCCACCTTTGATCAGCTACATCAGATTACTGGCAGCCGGCTCTGAGGGCAGTCATTGTCGCAAACCCCCAGGACAAAGATTTTTCATACATGCGCTTTACCATGTTGAGGAATTTTCTTGCTATTCCTAGTTTTCCAAGTGTTTTTATCAAGTATGGGTTTTGGTTTTTGTCAAATACCTTTTCTGCAACAATTGAGATGATTATGTGGGTTTTTTCCCTTTATTCTGTTAATGTGGTGTATTACATTATTTGGTTTTCTTATGTTGAACTACCCTTGCATACCTGAGATAAATCCCACTTAATCGTGGTATATAATTCTTTTGATGTGCTGTTGGATTTAGATTTCCAATATTTTATTGAGGATTTTTGCATCTATATTCATAAGGGATATTGGTCTATAGAATTTCTTTTCTTGTGGTATCTTCGTCTGGCTTTGGTATGAGGGTGAGATTGGCCTCATAGAATGAGTTAGGGAATGATCCCTTCTCTTCAATTTTTTCTAAGATTTTTGAGCAGGATAGGTATTTATTCTTCTTGGGATATTTGTTAAAATTCACTGGTGAAGTCATCCAGTCCTGGGCTTTTCTTTATTGGGAGGTTTCTGATTATGATACATTCACTTGTTGGTCTGCTGAGATTTTCTATTGATTGGGTTGGTGTAGGTAGTTTGTGTTCTTCTAGGAATTTTATCTAGGTTATGTAATCTGTTGGCATGCACTTGTTCATAGTATCTGTGGCAATTTGATATTATTTATGAATTCCAAAAAAGACATTTGTTTGTAAACTGGTCTGTAAAACTGGGTGTGATACCCTTTGATTGTATTTGATTCAGTTGAGATGTTTTTAATTAAATTTTGTTAAGAGCAGGGCTTTGATTCAACCACGTCATTAGGGTGTGCAGGGTTGAGTCCCAGACCCCTTGGTGGGGATAAAACAGACTCTCACGTGGAAGTAAGCACACAGAGAAGAAGAACACAAAGGAGAGAACTTGGTTTTGATGCTGGACCCCTGAAGAGAGCTGAGACATTTGCCTGATAGTTTACAGCTGACTTTGTGAAGAGACCAGAGTACCTGAGCCTGGAAAGAAATGAGCCCTGGGAGGAGAGATGAGCCTTATGCCAGCCGATAGCTGAGATTTGAAGAAGCTGGAACCACAGAGACTTTAGAGGAAGAAGGAAGGCTGAACCCTTGTAGACATCTCCCACCATCTTGCTTCAACATGTGGCAACAGACTTTGGGTGAAAATGTACCTCTTATGGTACCTTGAGTTGGACTCCTTAGGGCCTTGTGACTGTAAGTTTCTACCCCAAATAAATACCTTCTATAAAAGTCAACAGATTTCTGGTACTATGCATCAGCACCCCATTTGGCTGACTAATACATTGGCAGTTGGTGTTGACTATTGGCCCAAGTTTTCTTAATCATGGCCTCTCTTCCTCTAGATGTCTAGACTTGATCCTAAGATATGGTGGACAGGTTCCAAGAATCCATGAGGTCAAACCAGTGTGCATGTGTTTAACGAGCATCAGATTTCCCAAAACCTGTTGTCCCGTTGACCAAAGCAAGTCATATAGCAAAGTCCAGAATCAATGTAAAAGGAGAATACTAAAGGTATGGTTCATTAGGAACTCCAATATAATGGTCTGCTGGCTTATTTAAGCAACAGAAAGTTCAATATTGCTGGAGCTTGTAAAGTTCTTGGGAACAAGGTACAAGATGAGGACAGAGGGTAGGCTGAGACCTATTTATGTATGGTTTTGGAAGTTATATAAGGGATTTATATTTAATTCTAAGTGTAACTGAATTCACTGAAGGCTTTTAAACATGGGAGTGACATGATATGAGTGTCGGGTGGCGGTGAGGGGGAGAGACCCTAGGCAGGAGAGGGCTCTCGGGGGCTCTCGGGCGCGGAGGACGCGCGGCGCTGCAGGGAGACACCACGGAGACCAGGTCTGTGCGCAAGTCCGTTTATTTGAGGAAGTGCTACAGGTTTTATACTGATAGGGGTTGGTGTGTAGCTGACGGATTGGCTAGAGAGGGGGTGAGAGGGCGGGGATAGCAGGGGGGGCCGTTCCTGGCGGTCTGATGGCTACACAGGCATATCAGCTAGTTGGCCAGAAAGATAGCCGCCTGTGGGGACGGGGCTACAATATGAGTAAGACCATTTTGAGAGTTGCATAGAGAACTGATGGTAGGAAGGGAAGTAAAAGAAAATGCCAGGAGACCACTGTAATTGTCTGAGAGAGAGAGGACAATGGCTTGAATTACAAGGGTGAAAGCAGAGATGGAGAAAAATATATGGATTCATGGTATACTTGGAAGTAGACCCAAGAGGGCTTGTTGCTGGGCTGTGAGGAAAAAGGAGGGATCAAAGAGTCGTCCAAGGATTTTGGACTGAGCATCAAGGTGGAAGAGATTGCCCTTTACTAATATGTGGTAGGAGTTTTGGTAGCCATGGAGGTCATGGATAAGAACTTCATTTTTCACATATCACATTGTAGGTGCTCCTGAGAATACAAGATTTCAAATAGGCAATTGGACATATATATACCCTACCCTACTTAACACCTTACATTATTGTGGTTCATTTGTTACAATTCATGAAAGAACATTTTTATAATTGTGCTATTAACTACAGTCCCTCATTTACAATAGAGTTCACTGCTTGTATTGTACAGTCCTATGGTTTTGTTTTCACATATTTTATTCTAGTAACATATATAAAACCTAAAATTTACCCCTTTAACCACATTCAAATATATAAATTTAGTGCTGTTAACTATGTTCACAAAGTTGTGCTCTATCACCACCATCCATTACCAAAACTTTTCCAATAGCCCAAATAGAAACTCTGTACAATTTAAACATTAACTCCAAATTCCCTATCCTAACCTTGGTCCCTGGCAACCTATATTCTAGTTTCTGACTCTATAAATTTGCTTATTCTAATTATTTCATATCAGTGAGATCGTACAATAATTTTCTTTTGTGTCTGGCTTATTTCATTCAAGATGATCTCTTCAAGGTTCATCCATGTTGTAGCATGTGTCAGAACTTTGTTCTTTTTTACAGCTGAATAATATTCCATTGTATGTATATACCATATTTTAATTATCCATTCATAGGTTGATAGAAACTTCATTTGCTACTATCTTTTGGCAACTGTGAAAAGCGCTGCTATGAACATCAGTGTGCAAATATCTGTTTCAGCCCCTGCTTTCAATTCTTTGGGGTTTATACCTAGAATTGTGGGGTTGCCATATCATATTCTTAATACAGTTCTATACTTAACTTTCTGAGGAATTGCCAAACTGTCTTCCACAGTGGCTGTACCATTTTATAGTAGCACTAACAATGAATGAGTTTCCTATTTTTCCATGTCCTTTCCAATACTTGTAATTTTCTGTTGTTTTTAATAGTTCCTATTCTAGTAGGTGTAAAATGGTATTTAATTGTGGTTTTGATTTGCATTTCCCTAATAACTAATGATATTGAGCATATTTTCATGAGCTCTTTGGCCCTTTATATATCTTTTTTTGGATAAATGTGGCAAAGGAATCTTAAAGACAATAACTGTACTCAAAACAATGGAAAAACATTTAAAGGGCTACATTAAACAGGTAAGTGATTAATCAAGAAAATGCAGCTTCAGAAGTCACAGAAGAAGATCCCAGCTCCTTTGCTAGCCTCTCCTCCACCTACTCCATGACACAGGCTAGAGCCAGTTTGCACTCCCATTATGGGTCCCAGGCTCTGATCCTACTGGGTCATAGTGGTCCCTGCGCACATACTGGGTTGCATGTATGTAAGTGCCTATCTATCAGGTGGAAGACTGAGGGATGGAGTCACGGAACTTGTCTTAGGCTCGCCCTCCCAGAATTTGTTCTGAGAGTTTATTTTGCAGCAACTTCCAGTTTTAGTGATACTGAAATACTGTTTCTATGTGTAAGTTTTGAATTTTAAGGGAATTAGAAACAAAAGTTGTTTCTAAAAAATTTTTTTAAATCAATAACATAAGAAAAAGTAGAAAATCTCCAAATATATGGAAATTAAACAACATACTCTTAAACAACCAATGGATCAAAGAAAAAATCACAAGGGAAATAAGGAAATATTTTGAGACAAGTGAAAATGAAAACACGACATGCAAAAACCCATGGGATGCAGCAAAGGCATTGCTGAAAGAAAAACTTATAGTTTTAAATGCTTACATTAAAAAAGAAGAAATGTCTCAAATCAGAGACCTAGCCTCAAAACTGGAGGATCGAGGAATAAAAGAACAAACTAAACCCAAAGCAAGCAGAAGGATGGAAACAAACAAGATCACAATGGAGATAATAAAAACAGAGAAAAAATTAATAGAATCAACAAAACCAAAATTTGTTTCTTTGAAAAGATCAATAAAATCAACAAACTTTTAACTAGACTGACAAAGATGAAAAGGGAGAGGACACAAATAGCTACAATCCAAAAGGAAAGGGGGACATTACCACCAACTGACAGAAATTAAAAGTATTATAAGAGGATACTGTATTAGCCAAAAAGTTTTCATTATAGTTTACACTCTGTCCCACACAATTTTGTAGGTTATGACAAAATACATAGTGGCCTGTATCCATCATTGCAATGTCGTGCAGGGCAAGTCCAAGTCCCAAAAATGCCCCCATATTACACCTATTCTTCCCTCTCCCTTCCCTTAGAAACTTTGATGGTCACTGGGAAGTTTGTGAAAATACTGATACTTGGGTAACCTATTCCCAGAGTTTCCGATTCAATGGTGTTAGGCTCGACCCAGACACTGGGATTTTAAATTCTCCCCAGGTGATTCTAATATGCAGCAAAGTTTGAGCACCACCACTGTACAGTGCTGGAAACAGCACATGGCTCTTATAAAGTGCTAGGCAAATATTAGCTACTTTTATCCTTTAGGTATCAACATAAATTTCCGTTTGTTTCATTTGTTTTTTTTTTGTTTATAGCTATTATTGAAATAATGAAAATGCTTTAATAATGATTGACATGATGAACACTCAACTATGATTATATCAAATACTATCGATTGTACATTTTGGATAAATTATATGCTTTATTAATATATATCAATAAAATTGATTTGTTTTTTTAAAAAATAGGGTGGGTTGGGGGGAAAAAATACACCAAATGTTAAGTTATGGACTACAGTTAGTGATATTTCAATGATGCTCTTGCATAATTTGTAACCAATGTATCACAAAAATGCCAGGTATTTGTGGAGGGGTGATGTATGGGACCCCTGTATGATGTCATGTGTGTCTATTTTGTAAGTTCACAACTTTTACTATACACTTGCTGTTTATGTATGTTCATGTATGAATGATACACTTGAATTTAAAAATTATGTTAAAAAATAGATAAATTTCACTTCCTCCAGGAAGCCTTGCCCAAGTCTCAAGACTGAGTTGGGCATAGCTCCTGTGTGGTTCCACCACTCCCTGTGCTTCACCCGTAGCAGCACCCATCACACTGGGTTGAAATTGTCTAGTTACCTGTCATGCTTCCTTACTAGACCATGAGCTATGTCCCAGTACATATAGCAAGACTGGGCATAGAGTAATTTACCATAAAATTGGTTGAACAAATTCTCTCACTCCCTAGATTAACCCAATTAATCCAATGACTTTCAGCATTTTCTATATAACTCACACCTGCAGCCTCTCCACTGAATGCAGACTCCAGTGTCCAGCTGTTTACTCATCTTCACCATTTGGGTGTTCCAATAAGCATCTCAAACTTAACATGTCCAAAACCAAAGTGCTATTTCCTACCCCAAACTTGATGCTCCTTCATTTTTCCCATCCCATTTTACCAGTGTCTCCTCTCAGAGTCATCCTTTACTCCTCTCTTTCTCTCACTCACTCCATACCATCCATCAGCAAAGCATGTCAACTCTCTCTGCAAAACACGTGCAGGATCCAACCTTATCTTTCTAACTCCACCAGTACGCTGTGGTCCAAGACACTGTCATTTCTCACTCTAAGTAGTGCAGTAACTCCTAAGTAAGATTCCAGATTCCGTCCTTGCCCCCCCAACACTTTATGACCACAAGGAAGCCAAAATAATCATATTATATAACATAAATGAGATCATGTTGCTCTTCTGCTGAAAACACTCCAACAGCTCTTAATCTCACCCAAAATTTGAAGTTCTACCATGGTCTAAAATTTCCTACATATGAAGCCCTGGCTATCTCTCTGACCTCTCTCTCCAATTTCCTATTCACTTCCTTTGCTACAGACACACTGGCTTTCTTGTTGTAAATCAAAGCTGCCAGGCCTGCGGATGCTTGGAGCCTTGCACTTGCCATTCTCTCTGCCCATAACCCTTTTCCCCAAATAAATGCATGACTATTCCCTTGCTTCTTTGTTGCCCTTGCCTAAATGGTAAAGGTCTTCCCTGAACATCCTGTCTACAATCACCCTCCAATCTGCTGTACCTTTGTTTCGTATCACGTATTACTACCAGGTATATTCTTTATTGTCTATCTCCCTGTATTAGTCAGCCAAAGGGGTGCTGATGCAAAATACCAGAAATTGGTTGGTTTTTATAAAGGGTATTTATTTGGGGTAGGACCTTACAGATACCAGGCCATAAAGTGTAAGTTACTTCCCTCACCAAAGTCTTTTGCCACGTGTTAGAGCAGGATGGCTGCCGACATCTGCCAGGGTTAAGGCTTCCTGGGTTCCTCTCTTCCTGAGGTTCATTCCTCTCTGGGCTCACCTACTCTGTTTTCTCCATAAGGTCAGTTGCAGACTGTGAGGCTCTCTAGGCTTTGCCTCTTTCCCCAAGACTAGCTGTAGACTATCTGGCGAATGGCTCTGTCTCTCTTCCCGGGGCTTCTGCTGTGTCTAAGGAGCCGTCTCTATTCCTCTGTGTTCTTTTCCTGTGTGTTCACTTCCTGGGCCCCAGTTCAAAATTCCTGCATCAAAACTCCAACATCAGAACTCCAACTCTGTCCTTTACCAAGGACTGAGTACTCAACACCGTACTAACATGGCCCAATCAAAGCCCTAACCATACTTTAATCACACCCAGGTACAGACCAGTTTACAAACATAATCCAATATCTATTTTTGGAATTCATAAACCATATCAAACTGCTACACTCCCCGCACACACATACTAAAAAATAAGTTCCAGGAGATTAAGGATATTGTCTATTTTGTCTGCTACAGTGTTCCCAATGCTGAGCAGTGTCTGGCTCATAGTAGGTTCTCAATAAACATTGAGAAATATTTGCATAAGCCTAGCATTGGCTCATAGTTTGCACTAACTGGATGGAAATTCACCCAGATGCAGCAAACATCTCTTAGGCATTGCCTAACTAATGATTTCTAAGGGTATTTCTTTAGAAATATCACTTGGGTTCCAATTCCCTAACCCAGTGAGTAGTGTTCAGTTTCTAGGGGGAAAGAGAATTTCTCAGGAGATAAATAGAATCTCCATGGAAGGAAGAAAGGCCTGGCATTTCATAGCTTTTTTCAAAATATTTTCAATAGCAATTCAAGGGCTGTTTGCTCATCTGACATTTATCTTCATTTGGCCTGGGAAATAGCTGAAAGACATGGAGGGGAGGCATGGGTTATGAATGTTGGGTGGTGGCAGAAGAGACCTCTTACACAAATCTATCACAAAGAGCAGCCGTGGCTGCTCAACTCTGGAAAACCTGCCCCCATCTGCTTTGATTGATTCAGCCAGGGTGGCCCCTGATAGCTTGATTCATTTAGAGAATAATTATCCAGTGTGCTATAAATGCTGCTTCCTTGTCCCCGGGGAATTGGTGTCAGGGAGGTCAGACTAGTGACAAGTAATAAAGCATGTCTGATCATTGTTCATGCCCTGGGAAGGGTGGCTGGGTGAGAAGTGGTCACTGGGACATGGCTGTGCCAGTGGGGGTTATGCTGTGTCTGCCTTTATTATTGATGATGGTGCTTCTTCCATCTCTGGCAGCTGTAAGGGACAGACTTCCCTCCCAGCAGGCCACCCGTGAACTCATATCTTCAAGGGCTACACTCAACTCAGCACCTGGAGCACAAGCCCACCTGGGGGTAACAGGTCACTGCCACAGGGCTTGCGCTAAATGTTCTGTTTGCCCTTGCAGAGTCCCTGAACCCTCTTCTACCTGCTCACTGCCCTACAAGGCTAACTCCTATGGACGGCATCAGTTATCCCCCTTGCTCTCTAGCATCATGTTATGTTTGGTTGATGGCCGGTACCAACAGAAGTTCAGAGGGCAGAAGAAGAAAGAAACTACAGTATTTATTCTCGCTGTTAGGTCACTGTACTTCTCCTAATGAAATTCAGTCATATCAGGGGACCCACTCCCTTGTTTATAGCTCCCTCTAGGCTCTTGTGAGATTGGGGAGCAGTTCTTCAAAAGAAAATTCTGAAGAAATAAAAACCATGGATCTCCATTAGAACCAGACATTAATTGGAGATGTCAGCAGAATGCTCAGAAATCCTGTTCCTTAAGTCCCAGCTGACACCTGAATGGCTTTTACCTCTCCTGCCATCCCACTGATGCTTGTACACACCCTCACACCCAGCCCTTTAGTGCTGGTTGCCTCACTCTTATCTGTCTACATTCTAATAGCGCTTTGGCTTCATGGGCTAACGTCTGCTGGTCCTCAACTCCTGTGGTGCTGTGCCCTCATCTGGCTTCCAACCCTGGCTCCAACAGCTTAAACAGATTCTTGGTTTGGGGACCTGGATGAAGACACTGCCTCCTCTCCACTGTGAGGGTATCATCAAGGTCTAGGTTCAAGAGAAGCAAGAAGTCAACACCTCCAAGAACTGTCCATGGGTGGCAGGGACAGAGCCAGCAGGCAAGCATCTGAAGCAGGTTGCCAAGCCTGGAGGGGACAGCAAGGACAGGGCTCCCACGCTTGGGTTTGGAAGCCAAAGCAGAAGTCCAACCCTTGGGAATGGACCAACTCGGGAGAGTGGAGGAAGAGAGAGGCTCCAAGCAACTATCACCATAATGACAGGCCCTGGATACTGTGGGAGTCTTCTAGTTGTGGGTTCATATTCTAGCTATTATACAATACTCACTTGCTCTGTGGCTTTGGGCAAGTCACCTAACTTTTCTGAGCATGCTTCTTCATTTGTAAATATCAATCTCATGGGAATATTGAGACGATTAAATGAGACAGAATGTATAAAGCTCCTAGCACAATGGTTAGCACATAGTAGATGCTCTATAATACTGTGATATTGGTTAAGGTAATGCTAGATGCTATAACAAATACACCACAAGATCGCATTGGCTTAGCACAAGGTTTATCTCTGACTCATGTCACAGTCCAGGGTGGACCCCTGGTAAGGCAGACTACACCATGGTTATTCCAGGACACAGGACCCTTTGGGTCTTCCCTCTTCTAGAATACTCTCCAAACCATGGGTGTTAGGGAAAGACACAATCGAAAAGACACATACTGTGAGAGAGAAATGACATCACTGCTATTTACATTCCATTGGCCAGAACTGGTCACATGGCCACACTTACATACAAAGGAGGCTAAGAAATTGAGCCTTTTTTCAGCAATAATGCTATGCTGCAGCAGGATAGGATCACAACTATCTGCCTCCACCTTAATTGTTACTGTTTCCCTTTTGTCCTCCCCTGCTCCAGCAATATTGGATCAGCACCTGGGTCACTGTGAGCTTGGGAAATGGGTTTATGTGTGTTTGGAGGCCAGAGGACTGGGGGAAATAAAGGCCTCAGATGGGGGTGAAAAGGACACAGTGGCTGACCCAGACATCCCACTGTCCTGCTACAGAGACCCACTGAAGGACAACAGAATGGAGAACACAAAGGACAAGACCTGCACCTACTCCCACGCCAGCAAGTTCAGCAAGTTCTCACCAGGAAGCCCACCCCAGCACAGGAGGCCTCGCTGTCACAGCAATGCCTCCTGTGCTGCAAAACAATTAAGAAAAACAGTTCCCCGGTTTCATGAATGGCATGTTTAAAAATGAAACTGATACGACGATCACATTCTTCAAAAGGAAAAAAAATGGGAAGAGAGTTGAACCTGTTCATAACTCACTTAAATGCTCTGAATGCCCCCTGACATGGGCCCTGAGCTTCCTGTTGAGGCGGGTCACTCTCCCCTCCCATGCAGGGGACCTCCCCTCAGAGTCCAGGAGTCCAGCAGGTATAAGTTCAAGTCCCAGCTTCATCATTTACCTGCTGCATGGCCTTGGGTAAGTCACTTCACCCTACAAGAGCCTGTTTCTTACCTGGAAAATGGGAGCAAATAACATCTACCTTTCAAGGTTGTTGAAAAGAATAAGACCTAGCCCAGTGCCTTGCAAATGGTACGAGAAGAATGAATGGTATATCTCGTATTATTATTTTTACTACTTGTCACACTTAAAGCCACTGATGCATAGTTTACATCCTGAGATCATCTCGCTACGCCAACTAGGACAACATTGTGGTTTGAACAAAAGGACCTGGATTTTAGCCCAGCTCTGACACTAAATAGCTCTGCAACCTTGGGCAAATAACTCAAATTCCCTGAGCCTCAGCTTTCTCATCAGTATAGCAGGGATAATGGCAGTCCCTGGGCCTTAGGGTCATTGTGAGAATAATATATATAAAGCACTTAGCACTGTCCCCATGGGCCCTAAATAAATGTGAGCCATCACTGTAGCCATCATCATTACTCTTGCTGATGTTATTATTTTACAGGAATAGTGAGGCTTTGTGCCCCACATATGTCTCCCCTCCTACCAGATAATTACAATTCTGATTCTTTTTCTTAACTTTGTTTTGTAATATCATATACACAACTCTAAATTTCCCATTTTAACCACTTTCAAGTGTACAATTCGGTAGGATTTATTGCATTCATAATACGGTGCTGTGATCACCAACGTACATTAACAAAATTCTTTTATCATCCTAAACCAAAACAGCACCCGTTAAGCAATATCTCCTTCTCTGCCTCCCCATCACCCCTGGTAGCCTGTAATCTACTTTCTGCCTCTATGAACTTCTTTCTTCTAGCTATTTCATATAAGTGAGATCACACAATATTTGTGCTTTTGTGTCCAATCTAATCACTCAACATGATATCTTCAAGATTCATCCATGTTGTAGCATGTACCAGAACTTCATTCCTTTTTACGGCTGAACAGCATTCCATTGAGGGTATATACCATATTGCATTTAACCTTTCATCTGTTGATGGACACTTGTATAATTCTGATTCTTGCTTCTTCACTGAAGTTGCTGATTGGTGGACTTGGAAAATAGAGTTGGCAAGAAACATTTATTTAAACTGTGCAATTCTCAACCCTGGCTGTACATCAGCATCACCCAGGAGCCCCAGCATGCAGTTGTTCCAATGGGCAGCCACAGTTGAGAACTGCTTAGAAAGTGTGATTTCCTGCTGGCTGATGTGCATCCACAACTCACCAAAGGGACAAAAAAAGGGGAGTCAGCATGATCCCCATTTCAGAATCGAGGAAATAGAATTCTGCCTGCTCTGTCCCCACACACAACAGAAGTGGAATCTGATAGTGCATTAGTGCACAAGTATATCATGGCCATCACCAGGGCCAGTGGCTTCCCAGAGATGGCAGTGGATTCTGTGGAGGAACACAGGGATTTTCAAAAGCCCCCCAGGAGGGCCAACCAGGGAGGAAAACAGAGATGGGGAGTCTAGAGTCCTATAAGCCCCCTTCTGGGTCTGGTCCAGGGAATGGCCAGGGCTGGTGGGCAGCTGGAAGAGCCTCAGTTCGGGCAAGTAAACAGAGTCCAGAGAGGTATGGCTGAGGCCTCTGGTGTCTGTTCCTGCACCTGGAGGCTGGTTGTCCTGTTTACTGAGCGCCTGACACCAGGTGGTATGGGCTGAGGAGAGGAGGGAGGTGAGAACCAGCAGGTAGCCACATACTGGGTGCTGGCCCCCGGTGACAGGTGGGGTGACAAAAGCCATGACAATGTGACAATGTCAACAGTAATTGCTTCCGCCACAGTGTGTTCCAGGCTGGAACATGACTAACAGGGCTGCAGGTGGCATGACAAGTCAGGGAATTGTTTAAGATTGAAAAGCACAGCAGAGGGAGCAGCAGCGATCTGAAGTAATTACTTCCCCCTGGCGGGAGTAATAAAAGGACTCGGCACCCACGTGCAGGAGCTGGGACTCGCTGAGAGGCGTCACCTCCTCCCTGCCCTCCTCCTCCTCATCCCCTCCACTTACCAACTGAAGCTTGGAGACGCCTGAGTCCCTGCTGTTCTTTGAGGCTCCTAACATACTAAAAAATAAAAGAAGACCTAAACAACCTCCCAACAGTTGTGGCATATTTCGAATGAACATATTAACACTTTTAATACCCCCGGGGGGAAAAAAGTCAAAGCTATATAATTATACTTATCATAAGATAATTAGGAGAGTCACAAAATATCATCAATTCTGTGTTCCCTATGGGCAGTGAGGTCCAGGAACGTGGCACAAGTTTTAGGATAAATAACTTCTTTCAAACCTGGTGATGGAGAATAGTTGTATAAGCCATATTTGGAGGCAATGTCAGAAGTTTAGCAAGAACTTAACCCACTGAATGTACTGGGGGAGAGTGTAAACTACAGTATAAACTCTAATCCATGCAGTGCAGCAGTGCTTCAAAATGTATTCACCAAATGCAATGAAGGTGCCACAATGATGAAAGAGGTTGTGATGTGGGAGGAGTGAGGTGGGGGGGTGTAGGGTATATGGGAACCTCATATTTTTTAAGGTAGCATTTTCATTTTTTGTGATCTATGTGTCTTCAAAAAATTACAATTAAAAAATGGTGGGATAGGGGAGTGGGAAGTGGAGTATATGGGAACCTCATGTTTTTTAATGTAACATTTGTACGATCTATTAACTTTCTTAAAAAAGATCATTAAAATTTTTAATTTAATTTAATTTAATTTTAAAAAGACATGTGGGGAGCAGATGTGGCTCAAGCAGTTGGGCTCCCATCTACCATATAGGAGGTCCAGGGTTCAATACCCAGGGCTTCCTGGTGAAGGCAAGCTGTCTTGAGTGGCAAGCTGGCCCACACAGTGTCAGCCCACACAGAGTGCCACCCTGTTCAGGAGTGCTGTCCCACACAGGAGTGTCAGCCAACAAGGAGTGCTGTCTCTGGTAGCTTAATGACCCAGTAGAACAGATTTCCCCAGCTGGCTATGGAGCAGGATCATGGACACTGTCTCTAGCAGCCTAATGACTGGGTAGACCAGATGTCTCCAGTCAGCATGTGGTGGTGGAGCACAGACTTTTTCTTTGGTGGCCTAATGGTCAGGTAGACAAGATGTCCCCAGAAGGCATGGGGACAGGAGAGTGGACTTTGTCTTTGGGGGCCTAATGGCCACATAGACCAGAGTTCCCTGGGGGCATGGGGACATGAGCACAGACATTCTCTCTGGTGGCCAATGGCCAGAGGGACCAGATGTCTCTGGTCAGCATGGGGGGAGCACAGAATATGCCTCTGGTGGCCTAATGGCTGAGTAGACCAGATGTCCCCAATCGGCATGGGTGGGGGAGCATGGATTTTTTTCATTTTTGGTCTAATGGCCCAGTAGACTAGATGTCTCCAACCTGTGTGGCAGGGGGAGCACAAACTATGCCTCCGGTGAACTAATGGCCAGGTAGACCAGATGACCCCATTGGCATGAGGAGGGGGTTAGTGGAGAGCAGATTTTGTTGGCCTAAAGCCCTGGTAGAACAGATGACCACGATCGACATGGGTAGGGGAGAGTGGACATTTTCTCTGGCAGCCTAATGGCTGGGTAGACCAGATGTCCCTGGCCAGCAAGGGGGGATGAACACAGACATTTAGTCTGGCAGCCTAATGGTCATGTAGCCCAGATGGCCCCATTGGTGTGGCGGTGGGAGCATAGACTTTGTCTCTGGCAGCCTAATTCCCTGGTAGACCAGATGTCCCTGGTTGGTGTGGGATGAAGTGAGTACTTATCTCTGGGGGTTTAATGGCTGGGAATGGCACAGACTTTGGTATCCTATTGGCCAGGTATTCCAGATGTCCCCTGTGAGGAAGGTGGGGAGCCTAATGACAGATAGACCAGATATCCCCAGTCAGTGTGGGAATAAGCATGTACTTGTCTCTGGTGGCCTAATTGCCCAGTAAGCCTGATGTTCCCACTTGCCATAGGGGTTGTGTGTGGACTTTGGCATCCTAATGGCCAGGTAGACCAGATGTCCCCAGTCTGTGTGGGGGAGGAGCATGAATTGGTCTATGGCAGGCAAATGGATGGGTTGACGATATGTCCCCAGTCAGTATGGCAGTGGAATGTGGACACTGTCTCTGGTGGCCTAATGGCAGGGTACATCAGAAGTCCAGGGTCAGTGTGAGGGGGTAGAGCAGTCTTTGGTGGCCTAATGGCCGGGTAGACCAGATATCCCCAGGTAACGCTGGGGTGGAGCACAGACTCTGTCTCTTGTGGCCTAATGGCTGGCTAGTCCAGATGTCCCGGGATGGCATAGGAGGAGCACAGACTTTGGCAGCCTAATGGCCAGGTAACCCAGATGTCCCCAGTCATCAAGGAGGCAAGGGCAGTCTTTGGTGGCTTAATGACCTTGTAGAGCAGATGTCCATGGTCAGTGTGGTTGGTAGAATGTGCCGTCAGAAACTAAGTCCACACTCGCCTCATTCGAACCAGTGACATCTGGTCAAAGCAGCAATATGGCCACAAAAGACAAAATCCATGCTCAAGCCCCCAAGCCAACCGGGGACATCTGGTCTACCTGGACAATGGGTCACCAGAAACAAAGTCTGTGCTCCCCTCCATGTCGACCAGGGACATCTGGTCTACCCAGCCATTGATGATGCAACAAAGAGAGACACAGATAAGAGACAATAAGAGATGCAGCAGACCAGGGAGCTGAGGTGGTGCAAGAGAATGACCACCTCTCTCCCACTCCGGAAGTTCCCAGGATCAATTCCCAGAGCCACTTGATGAGAATACAAGCAGACACAGAAGAACACACAGCAAATGGACACAGAGAGCAGACAATGAGGAAGGGGGTGAGAAATAAATAAATAATTGTTTTTAAAAAAGAACACATGCGATATGTGCAAGTCTGCACTCACTGTCAGACTTTACTATGTGCCAGGTACTGTTCTAAGAGCTTTGCAAGCAGTAATGTCTATAAATCTCATAAAAACCTTTGAAGTAGGTACTGTAGTTACCTCCATTTTCCAGACGAGAAAACTGAGAAGAGCTGAATGACTTGCCAGGGGTCACCCAGCACAGAATGGCAGGACTGGGATGTGAACTCAGGGAATCTGGCTCTAGAGCTTGTGTTTGTAACTCCCATGCTAGCCGCATCTTTGTCCTTTAGGAGATCTGGGCCACCTGGGCTTCCTGATCTACCCCCTACCCCAAAAATAAGGTGTGGGCTCTGCAGATCAAGGATAAGCCCCAAAGAAGGGCTACATCACTTTGGCATCTCCATCAGGGGCAGACTCTCAAAACTTCCCCCTAGGCTGAGCACCACCTAGTCCCCAACCCTGGAGGAAGCATGTCCCAAGCTGCTCTTAAGGAAGGTAGTCTTGACCCTTTCACCCAGCTCTAGGCTAGTCCACCTCAAGTGGACCCACCATGCTGAGCCATGACTGTGGGTGCCCTCTGCACCCAGGGAATGGGTGCAATGGACTCAGCACATTGGCACATCTGAGGAGGGTCATAGCCGTCCCCAACTGGGGTTCAGCCCCAAGGACCTCTGCCCACCTCACCGGCATCCTTCAAGTCCCAACTCAAATGCCCCTCCCCAGAGAACTCTTTCTCCCCCAGTCATGCTTATCCTATCACACTGACTTTTTTTTAAATCTTCATAACACTTACTGAACACTGAACTCTAAAAGTATCTTATTTACTTATTTACCTCTGTAGATTTATTTTTTATCTTGGTCCATCAGAATTTAAGCTAAAAAAAAAAAAACCTAATCCTGAGCACCTAAGGGCTGGCACATAGTAGGTGCTCAATAAATAGCTGTTGAAGGAATGAACTCTGAGGTACCAGCATCGGCAACATTTCGGGGGGGAAGAGGGGATGCTTATTTTACAAGTTCACATGTTTCAAAAACACCATCTTTCCAGCAAGTTTTAAGTTACTCTGTGGATGTGATGATTGTTAAGACCGTGGTGAAAAGACATAGAGGAATCAGTAGGGAAACAAGAGTGAGTCTGCTAAGCAGGAGATTAAAACATCAGTGGTCAGACATGAGAAATACTGAAATAGAATAAACTTTTTACTTTGCTCATGTCTCAACAAAGAACAGCCTAAGCCCTGGTCTCCTGGCCACAGACACAGGCTAACTCCCCACTGTGGCCTGGGCTAGACTTCTGCTGACGTGGGCCTGGTGGAGGTGTCCTCACAGTGAAGGGAAGGAAGGAGCTCTGTGCAGACCTGGGTGGGGCACGCCTCCCCCAGACACCAATCACGCCTGCGCCTTCACCGTCTTGGGTACTCATCCCTGTAACAATTACAATTCCCTGCCGTACAGGTGAGAAAAGTGAGCCAGAAAAGCCTCCTGATGCACAAGGCAGCCAGGGAAGCAATGCCGGACCAGCCGGCACCCAAAGCCTCAGCTCGCTGCCGCTGCCAAGGGGAGGGAGGCGGGCCTGGCTGTGCGGGCTTCTTAGAGCTGCTGTAACGAGTAACCACAACCCGAGGGGCTTTAAAGAGCACAATTTTATTATCTTGTAGTTTGGGGGGGTCAGAAGTTCTAAAACCAAGGTTTCAGCAGAATTGTTGCCCCTCCAGAGGCTGGAGGGAAGAACCTGCTTCCTTGCCTTTTCCACCTTCTCCAGGCTGCCTCATTCCTTGGCACATGGCCCCTTCCTCTAGCTTCAAAGCCAGCAGCCCAGCATCTGCAAATCAGTCTCTCTCTCTCTCTTTCCTCTCTCTCTCTCTCCTCGCCCTCTCTCTCCTCTGATTCTGTCATCACATCCCCCTCTAACTCCAACCCTCCACTTTCCTCTTGTAAGGACCCTTGCAATTACTTTGGCCCATTGTATAATCCAGAGTCATCTCCCTGTGTTAAGACCCATAATTTAATCACATCCACGACATCCTTTGTGGTAACATATTCACAGGTTCCATGGATTAACACACGGGCATCTTTGCATGTTATTCTGCCACAGTGGCTTTGGAAATCCACCACTCTAATCCCCAACACAGAGTGGGAGGTAAGATGTGGGTAAATATAAATCCTACAAGACTAAAAACATATTCATTCTGAAAAAAGGGTCTGGTAAGGCACTGATGTGGAGGCCTGCGGAGAGCCTTAAGTACTGTCAGCCCCTTCCCTGGCACTTGGAAGGCCCAAGGCATTGTTCCAAGCTTTCCCATATGTTAACTCGCTAGACTAAAAAGTAATAAAGCATTCTACGAAGCTGGTACTATTATCATCACAATTTACAGAAGGGGAAACTGAGGCACAAAGAGCCAAAGGAACTTGGCCAACCCAGCTGGTAAGGGGTGGAGCTGGAATTGGAACCCAGGACGTCTGTCCACTGAGTCTTAAACACTGAGTTTGCAGACAGTGTTTATTTTTGCCAAAAACTCTATGCAAAGCTCGGCTTCTCTTCAAGGAGGGCATACCATGTGCTGGGTGAAGTCCTTCCCCTTTACTGTCTCTTGGGATCCTGCCCATGCCCCTGCGAGGTAGGTACTAGGATTCTCCCCCTTTGCACTGAGGAGAAAGCAGAGGCCTTGGACGGGTAAACCCCAGGCTGTTACCTCCGCAGCCCCTGCGGCCCAGGGAGTAGCTGAGCTCCAAGACAAGCTCCCCCCACCCCGCCTCCTGCTCTGGTGGGTTAGTAGGAGTCCACCTCCCCCGCAGAGTCCACTTGCCCTTCAGCAGCAGGAGGGGACAGGGGAGACAGTGTCAATAATGCATGACATCCGCGAGATAAAGCGCGTCCGTAAACGCTGCTGGCGGCAGCTCATCAATGGTGCATGGGGGTTTTATGTTTCCCAGCTCGCAGGAGGGCAGTTCCTGCCTTGCCTCAGGCCAGCATAAAGATGTGACCCACAAAGGTTACATTTATCTCCAGGGAGCCCCCTCCCCACTGTCCCCCTGGTGGGGCTGGGAGGGCGGCAGCCACATGTGAGCAGCATCCCCCTCCATCGCCCCTGCGCCCCCTAAGCTCAGCCAAGCCCCGCACAGTCTCACGCCATCTTCCCATCCTGGGGTCTGCACCAACCCCTCCGGTGATTTAAAAGCCTGCTGAGAGAGGCTCCAGCCTCTGGGAGGGGTCCCCTGGCTCTGGGCTTCGGGGTCCCAGTGGGAGGGAGGTCCTTGACCTTTCAGAATGGGGCCGTAACCCTGACCTTCCTTTATTCATTTGTCCGCTAAAAATGCATTGAGGACCTCCTGGTGCCAGACACTTCCAGACGCTGGCATTGAGTAGAAACAAGACAGACTAAGATGAAGCCTTAGAGAATTACAGTCCAGAGACGGGGTCCACAGCCCAAGGAACTCGTGCCAATGTTCAGGTGACAAAACCGAGGAGCAGAAACAAGGTCACGCAGAGTGTGAATCACAGGGCTGGTCTCTGCCCTCCGAGCCTGGCATCTTCTAAAGGCTATTGATTCTGAACCCCTGTTATGGATGAGAGCCAAGTTTGGAAATCAGAAAATGCCTTCACAATAAATCTAATAAATCTCAGGGGGAGATTCATGTGAAGAGCAAATCTGAACTGATCACAGGTCCTGTCACATAGTAGGTGTCTAAACAAATACTTAGGGAAGGAAGGGGGGGAGGGATGGGAAGAGGAAGGAAAGGAGAGAGGGAGGGAGGGAGACTTAATTTCAGAGGTGATCATGTTTCCCAGCTGAAAGAGACAGTGAGGCTGACAGTTTTATTGTTCAATTGTTTCGTATGGATTTTGAATAAAAAATAAATTGGCTTCTTTTAAAGAGGACAATCTTGAAAGCCTGGGAGAGTGGTGGTGAATCATGCTTGACTGCCCTCGGCTTTCTTCCTCCCAGTGGGAACTCTGTTTGCTGCCAAAGAGGACTTAGGACTGAGTGGGGGCGGGATGGACCACAGAAGCCCCCACCCCGGAGATTCATCCTGGGCCCCCAAAGAGGAAAACTGATGGCTGAGGGAACTTTTCCCCTCTCTCAGCTGCTGGCTTCTGCAAACATCTAACCTAACTGGGGGCTCCTGGTGAGTTTTTTGTCTGCCCGATCTTTCCTGAGACCTGGTATGCCTCCTGGTCACTCTGGGATCCTGGGCAAGCCGCCTCCTCTCGTCTGTAGAATGGGTGTAGTAAAGCCTCCCTCCCAGGACCGCTGTGAGAATTAAACAGGACATGATAGATGATGCGTGCAGCACACAGCCTGCTTCAAAGTAGCCACCCGATCACTAATACAGGACGTTAATGACTTTTTATTCATTAAGGGAATTTATTGGCTCATGTAACTTTGAAGTCTGGCTTCAAGCATGGCTGTAGCCAGGAACCAAGGGTCGTGTCAAGAATCCTTATCTCATCGTGGTCACCATTCTCAGGCAGCTTCTCCCTACACGTGGCTTACAGCACTGCCAGGCTTTCCTTCTACCTGGTCTGCAACTCCAGTGGAGAGAGAAGCTCTTTTCCAACAAATCTAGCTAAAGTCCCAGTGTTGGCTTCCACAGACCTGACTCCAGGCACTTGCCCAGCCCTGAACTAATCACTGCAACCAGGATGGATGCCATGTGCTAACTGAGCAAGCCTGGGTCCCTCAGCAACTCTAGGGACCAGAAGAGAGCTTTAGTCCCACATAAACAATTAGGACATGGACTGAGAAAAATGGTTTCTCAAAGGAAAATCAAGATGCTCTTTCAGGGATGCAGAACAGGTTGCTGGGCAAGCGAGAATAGCAAAGATATGCATCTCAGAAGGCGTTTTACCTTCTAGAGCCTAGACTGTGGTGGGGGAAGGATGCATTTGGCCCTGACTCAGCTCCACTGCTATCAACTATCATTACATTCTCCAGCTCCATGTAACACCAGCTCCTGAGTGACTCAAAGCCTTTCCACATTTCCTGTCCACATGTGGAAGAGCTGCTGATTGCCCTCCAATTTTGTGACTTGCAATCCAGCTCCCCATGTGCTACCACCCAGCTGCTGACCAATGTTAATTAGTTAAATACATGCCAACCCTATCCCTGTTGATCACCTTCTACGTTATGGCTTCATCCCTCCTCAGTTCTAAGATTGTACTTCTCTGAATCTCTTGCCTTCATCTCCCACTTCTGACTCATGCCTCAGCATTCCCTAAATCATGACCTGGACTTGCTCTACAGGACTTCAGACCACTTTGGAAAATGTTTTCTGCCAAACATGCACTGGACCCTAGACCCCACCTCTACCAAGTGTAATACACCCACACCAGCCCCCAAAGGAGGATGGGTTGCTGATGACCAGAATCATCTCAGGGTGTTCTGAGACAGGAAGCCTTATATAACCCAATAGCAGCAGAATAGTCATTCTTTCTAGTGTACATGGCCATTCTCTAAGATTGACCATTTATTAGGTCACAACACAAGTGTCAATAGATTCAAAAACATTGAAATCATGAAATGTATCTTCTCTGACTATAGTGGAATGAAGGTAGAACTCAATAACAGAGAGAGAAATGGAAAATTCACAAATATGTGAAAATTAAATAATGTACTCTTAAACAACCAATGAGTCAATGAAGAAACCACAAGGGAAATTAGGAAGTATCTTGAGGCAAATGAAAATGAAAACAGAACACATCAAAACTATGGGATGCAGCAAGACCGTGCTGAGAAGGGAATTTATAACTCTAAATGCTTACATTTTTTAAAAAAAAGGAAAGAAAAAAAGGTGTCTATGCCTGGAGGACACCCTCACTCACACTCAGGTGTATACTATCTTTCTCTCTTTTTTAAAAATAATATTTTATTTTTTTATTTTTTTTAAAGATACTTAGATTACATAAATGTTATACAGAAAATACATGGACTCCCATATGCCTCACTCCTCACACCTCCCACCCCCTCCCACATAAACAACATCCTTCATTAGTGTAGCACATTCATTGCAATTGATAAATGCATCCTGGGGCATTTCCCCTGAGCAGGACAGAAGGAAAAAAGGGAGGGAGAAAGGAAGGGAGGGAGGGAGGAAGGAAGGGAGGGAAGGAGGAAGGAAGGGAGGGAGGGAGGGAGGATTTCAAATCAGAAACCTAACCCCAAAACTGGAGGATCTAGAAAAAGAAGAGCTGACTAAACCCAAAGTAAACAGAAGGGAGGAAATAACAAAGATTAGAGCAGAGATAAATAAAATAGAAAAAAATTTTTAAATAGAAACAAATGAAGTCAAAGCTGATTCTTTGATAAGATCAGTAAGATCAACAAAACTTTAGCTAGAACGACAAAGGAAGAAAAGAGAGGACATAAATAACTGAAATAACTAAAATCAGAAATGAAGGGGGCATTATTTCAAACATACAGAAATCTTAAAAAAGATTATAAGAAGAAAATATGAACAACTATACAATAACAAATTAGACAACTTAGAAAAAAATGGATGGTCAGATACCTAGAAATATACTAACTACGTACATTGACTCAAGAAGAAATAGAAAATCTCAACAGATATCATTACAATAATAATTTTACCCAAAGCAATTTACAGACTCAAAACAATCACAATCAAAATTCCAACAGCCAAAATGGAAGAAAACAATCATCTAGTTTATATGAAGAGTAAGGGGCTCCAAATAGCTAAAACCATCTTGAAAAAGAAGAGCAAAGTTGGAGGACTCACACTTCCCAATTTTAAATCTTATTACAAAGCTACAGTACTTAAAACAGCATGGTACTAACATGAGGACAGACATATAGACTGATGAAATCAATTTGAGAGTTCAGAAATCAACCCCCACATTTATGGCCAACGAATTTCTGCCAAGGGTGCCAAGTCCACTCAATAAGGAAATAATTTCTCTTCAAGAAATTATGTGGGAAAATTAGATATCTGCATAAAAAAGAAGGAATATAGATCCCTAGCCCACACCATTTATAAATTTTATTCAAAATGGATCAAGGACCTAAATATTAGAATGAAAGCCATAAAACTCCTAGAAGAACACAGAGGGAAGCATGGTTAGGAAATTGTGTTAGGCATTCTTGACTCTACACCAAAAGTGCAAGCAATGAAAGAAAAAATAGATAAATAGGACTTCATCAAAATTTAAAACTTTTGTGTAGCAAATGAATTCATCATGAAAGTTAAAAAACAACATAAAGAATGTGAGAAAATATTTAGAAACCACATATCTAATAAGGGTTTGATTTCTACAATATATAAAGAAATTCTACTACTCAAACCCGGTTTAAAAGTGGGCAAAAATGGGAAACGGACTTTGGCCCAGTGGTTAGGGCGTCCATCTACCACATGGGAGGTCCGCGGTTCAAGCCCCGGGCCTCCTTGACGTGTGGAGCTGGCCCATGCGCAGTGCTGATGCGCGCAAGGAGTGCCCTGCCACACAGGGGTGTCCCCCGCGTAGGGGAGCCCCACGCACAAGGAGTGCACCTGTAAGGAGAGCCGCCCAGCGCGAAGGAGGGAGCAGCCTGCCCAGGAATGGCGCCGCCCACACTTCCCGTGCCGCTGACGACAACAGAAGCGGACAAAGAAACAAGACGCAGCAAAAAGACAGAGAAAACAGACAACCGGGGGAGGGGAGGGGAATTAAATAAATAAAAATAAATCTTTAAAAAAAAAAAAAAAAAAAAAAAGTGGGCAAAAAGCTTGAATAGACATTTCTCCACAGAAGATATACAAATAACCGATAAGCACATGAAAAGATGATCAAATTCACCAGGCATTAGGAAAATGCAAATCAAAACCACAGAGATATCATTTTATGCCCACTAGAATGGCTTCCATAAAATAAATGGAAAATAACAAGTGTTGGAGAGGATGTGGAGATATAGGAATACTCATTCATTGTTGGTGGCAATGTAAAATGGTACAGCCACTGTGGAAGAAAGTTCGGTGATTCCTCAGAAAACTAAGTATAGAAGTACCATACAACCTAGTAATCCCACTTCTAAGTATATACCCAAAAGAACTGAAAGTAGGGACTGGAGCAGATATTTGCACACCAATGTTCATAGCATTATTCACAATTTTAAAAAGATGGAAGCAACCCAAGTGTTCATCAGCAGAATAATAGATAAACAAATTTTGGTGTATATACACAATGGAATGCCGTAAAAAGGAATGGAGTCCCTTGTGACAACATGGATAATCCTTGAGGACATCATGTTGAATGAAATAAGCCCAACACAAAAGGACAAATATTGTATGATGTCACTGATATGTGTAATGGCATAAAAGAAATTATATTTGATGCCTTGCCATCCTGCTTGCCTTAGTGGTAAGTTTCCCATTGAGGGACCACCCCAGTTTGCTCTGCCCTGAGCAAGTGTTGCACCTCTGTAAGGCTTGGATGTTAAGAGCCACTTTAGCTTCTGGCAATGACCTCTGCAGCATTTTCTCTAAAAGGTTCCTTGCCCTTTCACACTGCATAACTTACACACAAGGCCTGTTTCTCCACATGGTTTGGATGATAAGAAACTCACCTCATCTTCCCCAAAAGGCCATGCTCCTTCTGCTTGGCACCCTGTAATTTGAAACTTCCAGGCCCCAATATCCACAGGAAAACCCTACCCCTCCACTCTGGGTCACAAAAATGGCTTGAGCCCAGTGTCCATATACGCTCCACTTCCCCCTCCTCCACAGACCCTGGAACGAGACTAAGGAAGACAAGCCTGGGGCCCCTTTGATGCCCTTCTCCCCTCTCCCCATCCAAGGTCTTTGATATAACAAATCTTTCCATCATGCATTCTTGTCTGGCTGGCTTGTGTTTGTGCCTCATCATCCAAAGAAGTTTCACATGACACCCAAAACAATATAAAATAATTAGAATAAGCAAATTCAGTGTCAGAAACTAGAATACAATTTACCAGGGGTCAGATGGAGTTGGGGAATGGCGAATTAATGTTTAACTTGTGCAAAATTTCTGTTTGGGGTGACAGAAAAGTTTTCACCTTAGATGGTGGTCATGGTGGCACAACATTGTGAACATAATTAGCACCACTGAACGCTAGATTTTAATGTAGTTAAGAGGGGAAATTTTAGGCTATATAAATGTTTTTAGAATAATTTTTTTTTAAAAAAATAACAGGACTATCAACACAAACAGTGAATCTTAATGTAACCTATGGACTATAGTTAATAGTACAATTATAATAATATTCTTTCATCAAGTGTAACAGGTACCACACTAAAGCAAAGTCTCAACAACGAGGGGTATAAGGGATCTATGTATTTCTTCATGATATTCCTGTAAATCTACAACTTCTCTAATTAAAAAATTAGAAAAATAAATTTTATGTTGTATATGTTACCAGAATGAAAAATTTTTAAAAACTGTAGAACTGTACAGCATAAATAGTAAATGCTAATGCAAACTATAGACTATAATTAACAGTATAACTATAATAATATTGTTTCTTCATTTGTAACAAAAAAACTACACTAATGCAAAGTGTTAATAATAGGGAAAAGTATGCATGTGAAAGGTACATGGGACTTCTGTACCTGCTGCATAATTTTCCTGTAAACCTATAACTTCTCTAATCAATTGTAAATGGAAGCCTTACAAAGATCCAGCTGCTCTCTTCTAGCTCACCATTTTTATCTTTGTCCATAAACCCAGTCCTCATGTTTGGCATTTGAAACATCCTCATACAATTATAATTTTTTTTAATAGGCTTAGGTAATAATTAGAGTTACAATAGCTGATGTTACAAATAAACTCCAAACCTTCAGTGACTTAACACAACTGAAGTTTCTTTCTTTGTTCCCAGTCAGTTGTGACCTTGCATTAGGAATCAGCAACCCAGGCTCAGTGTATCTTGTGGCTCCACCATCCCCTAGGACCTCAGAGTCCTCTGCATCCCACTGATGATAGGGAAAGGTAAAATAGAAAAGTCAACCTACTTCAGACGGGGCCAAGCCCAAAGTGACTCTTATCATGTCCACTCACCTTCCATTGGTGACTCCAGTCAGATGAACACAACTGGGTACAAAGGAGACTAGGAAATGAAGTAGCTGCCTTCCAGTGAAAATTCCACACTATTGAAATGACAGCTTACATTTTTTAAGAGCAGCTAGCTCTCTCTTTCACATCTTATTATTTTATTATTAGTCACTAACCACAGGTAAAGTGTTCTTTAAATTGATGTATGTTGTGCAGAGTCTCCATGTATTGATGATATCCACTGTTTAATTTTCCAGTTTGATCACTGTGCTTTGCAACATCATGTGGGCTACGGTAAATCATGGCATTGCTAAATTCCAATTGGTTGACTCTCCATGGATTCTCAGTGGTTGGATCCCAAGGCATATCCACAAGAAAGCATTCTTGCAATGAAGCAGTGTCACAAGGGATTTTTATTTTGCATGATATACAAGAAACTTCATTTGACAAAAGTGAATGCCCAATAATATTCCTTTCAAGGCTTCTAAAGATTAAAACTCCTCAAACCCAGTCTCCCCCTTAGAAAACTTAGAAAAGAGTGTCATTATGATTACAGAGATTATACAGACTACATGAAAGAGCATGTCCACATTCCACAAATATGCAATGCCAAGTGTCTCATGTGCTATCTTTGAATGTGTAAGGCCATGGAGATTGAGGTCCATGGTCCAGCAAGGCTTTAGGAGGTCCCTTTTCTAGGAATTTGTCCATAGTAAATAACTGGATTGGTGAGTAAGGATATTTATAATGGTAGAAAATTGGAAACAACCTAGATTTCCAACAAGAGGGGACGAAATAAACAAATAACTTCAAGTCCATAATATTAGGCACTCATTAAGAATGATAATGCAAATCTATTTATTGAAGTGTAAAAACATTCCTGATCTATCATTTAGTGGAAAATCAGACTGAAATAAGTTTCTTGATTAAGAAACCATTTATATAGCATTTCTTTGTATCAAACTATACCCAAGGACTTTACATATATTAACTCAATGTAATCCTCACAACCCTATGATGCAGAAACTGCATGATGATGACACCTACACATTAGGAAGATTAGAACACAACTCCCTGATGCTATCTTTGAGTTGTACACATCCTTCTGGGACTTCTTGTTACAAAAAATAAATAAAAATAAATAAACCCTGATCTTTAAGCCAGTGTTAGTCTAATTTTCTGTTCATTGAGCCAGACACAACCCTAATTCACACAGCTTGCAAATGGCAGTGATGGAGCTCTGTGAACTCCCAACCACTCCTACTTAGTGTCCTGGCAATCTAGAGCTGAAAGCAAGGAAGGGAAGGCCAGACTTTTCTCTGGGCTGCTTTGGTGCAATCTATTCTTCAAGGGCACACAATCTCTCTACTCATCCTTGTCCAGTCACAAACACCCGGTCCTTGCCTTCTCTTGTCCCAGCTGTGCCACTGGTCCTCCTCCCCAAAACTGAGGTTCAGGAGTATGGAGAAGCCAGTACTTGCCCCAGCATCATTCATCCCTGAGCTCAGAGCTCCAGCAGGTTCATTGCCAGAAAGACACTTTGCATCTCTTCTGCTCATTGTAATTCAGTCACGTCAGAGCAGCCCACAGGATCTGAATGCAATTTTCTCATTGAATTATGCTAAATCCTTCAGGGAAGAAGGCGAAATTATTTAAAACCTATAAAAACTAAAGCAACATTCCAGCTCTATATTTTAACTTTCTGATCATTATTTAGAGTTAACCTTTTCTGCCGCTAAATCACAAACGCATTTTGCTGTATATCAGGCAGCATGGGCCATAAGGCACGGAAAAAAAAAAAAAAAAAACACCCAGGCAGAGTAGACCCGGGGATTGCTCCTGGGCTCAGGCAGATAATAGAAATCGAGGTGGCATTTTGCTCTTGGAAATCAAAAGTATCAGGAGGTGATTCATTGAAGCAGCAGAAAAATGAATTGTAGTTGCGTTGTTATAAATATTAGAGCAATAGATTAGGGGTGAGGTGTGTTTCTGTAGAATAATGCACTGACTGGGAGGATGAGGTTTCACGAGTCAAGCAAATGAGGTCTGGGATCCTGTGCCTGGTATTTCAGGAAATTATTCATTCTCTCTGAGCCTCAATTTCCCCATATATAAAATGGAAACAAATAATAATTCATTCAATTAGGAGGTAAAGTGCTATTATTTATCCTCATTTTTTAAATGGGGAAAGCAAGGTTAAGTAACTTGTCCTAAAGTCAGAAATGGCAAAGCAGAAGTCTGACCTCAGGCAGGTGGCTTCACAGATAGGGCTGTCCTGCAGAGTAAATAAGATAATAGCTATAAAGTGCTGATTTGTATAAATTATCTTATCAGTACACATGCTTAATACCTACTATCAGTTTTCCAGAGCAACTTATACTAAAACCCAAAAGTAGACTGGATGCCCCACATTTGATCTCTTATAGCACCCTCTATTTTTCTTTCATAGCATCTAAATTAATCATTCATATATGATTAGCTACTTACTATGCAATTTACACTTCAGGACTGTGAGTTTCATGAGAGCAGAGTCTGGCTCTCTCTTCTCCACATCCCCAGCATCTAACATGGTGCCTGGCATAAAGTATTATTAAAGTATTCATTTATTCGACAATATCTTCTGAGTACTATGTTCCAGGCACTCTTCTATGCATTGTTAACAGAATTAAGACTCCACCCTAGTAAGGAAACACAGCTAGTAACTAAATAAATTAGTAAGGACTCGGTGTATTGCAGGATATAAGTGTTTGGAAAATTCTAAAGCAGGAGAAGAAAAAGGGACCACTGGGGCAGAGGTATTATTTTATAGAGAGTGGTCTGAGAAGTTCTCTCTTAACAAGGTGGTCTGATTGAGCGCACACCTGAAGGATGGGCAGAGTTGTGAAAATATCCACAGGACGAGCATTTCAGGCAGAGGCAGCAAGTGCAAAGGACCTGGGGTGGAAATGTGCTTGGCATGTTCAAGGTCAGTGTGACTCAAATGGAATAAGTCAAGGCAAGGACTAGAGGAGATGAGTTCAGGAGGGAGACAGGGGTCAGAAAGTAGATGAATAATTGTATGAAAGAACAGTAAAGGGACAGAGGCAGTGCCTGGGTTGTTCCACACTTATAAACATCAAGCAACCCTCACAGTGCAGGGTTGGCCAGCTTTGGAACTCTGAAGAGTTTTGAAGAGTTACTGCAAAAATTCAGGGTCTCTGGTACACAGAATGGGGATGGAACATGGCCACAGTCTCCCTACTGTCAAAGGGCTGTCGTGGAGAAGATGGGTTAAATTGGTTTAAGACAATTCCAAGAACTAGGCTGAGATCAGTGGACGGCTCTTGCCGAATTCAGTTCAAAAAAGGACACACATTCAAAAATAATGGTAGCCAGACTTGTTTCCAGGAAGATGCAGCATTCAAACCTAAGAAGACTCTGACAGGTGGGGGGAAGAAGACAGCTCGGTTAAGGAGCTCAGAACCCAAGGACTAACATGATAGTGAGTTCCCTGGGTTTCATTTTTGCCTCATGTATATCTAACTTAAAGAAACTGGCAACCCAGAAAACCAATAAGCACATACCAAAAACAAAGTTCCAGCTAAAGCCTGAACTCTCTAACCAAAGGACCATGAGAGGAGCAGCTGAGTAAGACAGGAAACTTTTAGGCAATAACCAGCTGCAGCCAAGCACTACAACAAAAAGCTGTGGCCCCACCCCAACCCACATGAGCAAATGCCAAGTAGGGAGCCTAGATTTCCATACTTGTAAAGTCATAACAAGGCATCCCAGACACCCTCACTCTTAGGAGGAATCAGAAAAGGCTGAATAAGGATGCAGGACTTTCATCCCTGCCCTCCCCTCCACAGTGTCAGTGAAGACTACTAGGGGAGCCTGGACTTCTGTCTCCCTCACATGGCACAAGGCAGCTCTCCCCATCCTTGGTGGGGTGGTGTCAAGGAGGCCAAGTGGAAAGTCAGGACTTGCAGCATTTCCAGCACTAACTAGTCCACCCCCACAGGGGTTTCAGTGGACACCATGTCGGGAGCCAGAACTCCCACTCCTGCCCAGTAATAACAAGCAGCACCCTTCTCTCAAGTGTCAACAGATGCTAAGTGGAGAACCTGTACCTCTCTCTTAACCTGGTAATCATAAGATAGCATTTCCCCTTCTCCTGAGGAAGCAGTGCCAGATAAAACCAACTAAAACAGAAGGGTTAAATAAGACCCAGAATCTCTTTTAACTTAATATTAAAATGTCCAGGTTCAATAGAATATCACTCGAACCAAGAACCACAAAGATCGCAAATTGAATGAAAAAAGACAATCAAGAGACCCATGTGGAGCTGGCCCATGCTCAGTGCTGATGCATGCAAGGAGTGCCGTGCCACGCAGGGGTGTCCCCCATGTAAGGGAGCCCCACGTGCAAGGAGTGTGCCCCATAAAGAGAGCTGCCCAGCGTGAAAGAAAGTGCAGCCTGCTCAGGAGTGGCGCCACACACGGAGAGCTGATGCAGCAAGATGACGCAACAAAACAAGACACAGATTCTGGGTGCTGCTGACAAGAATACAAGCGGACACAGAAGATCAAACAGCGAATGGATACAGAAAGCAGACAACTTGGGAGGGGGAAGGGAAGAGAAATGAATAATAAATAAATAAATAAATAAATAAAAAGATACAATTACCATGGTGAAGAGATATGCAATGCTTTTAAAGCAACATTATAAAAAGGTCTCAGTAAATAAATACAAACATGCTTAAACAGATGGGAAAAAAACAAACAGAAAGCCTCAACAAAGACATAGAAGATATGAAGAAAAACCAAAAGGAAATTTTAATGCTGGAAAGTACAATAAGAGAAATAAAATGCTCAATGGATGGGCTCAACAGCAGAATGGAGAGACAGAGGAAATAATCAGTTAACTGGAAGATAGACCAACCTTCAGGGATCTGTAGAACTCATATATCAAACACTCCTGTCACTTGCATTCTATAAGGAGTGGAGAAAGAGGGCAGGGCTGAAAAAATACTCTAAGAAATAGTAGTTGCTATTTTCCCAAATTTGACAAGAGACATAAACCTATATATTAAAGGAGGTTATTGAACCCCAAATAAGATAATCTCAAAGAAATCTATGCTAGGGCTTTTTGTGTTTCCCACAGCAGATGCTTAATCCCCTCCTACAGACCCCCACGACCAAAGGAGGCTCTCTCTGATCTCCCACCTTGCCCCAAATCTTTCTCATCAGTACCTAGTAAAGACCATGAAAAAGAGACTGGAAGTGGGTACAAAGTCCCTTTGTGTCTGAGGTCCCAGAAGTTCTGTACTCTTATGGTAGTCCATACTTGGCCTTTAACAATTCAACAGTTTTAGCTGAAATCTTGCCTGCTGTATGGTACTCAGTGTCCCTTTTTGTGCTCTGCCTCTGATATTATGGGAACCAGAAGTGTTTGTGACCGTACAGCACTAAGAATGGCTATGAGGTCATGTATCAACCAAGGATGTACAGTAAAGAAAGTTAAAAGAGCACATGCTAAGGAAAAGGATTCAAAAATAGTACAGCAAGGCCTTGGACTCACTACTGCAAGTGAATAGAGTATAAATTACACAGACAGATGTTGTTTTAATGGAAACTTCATGTGATACAGGTGACCCAGTAATGGAAGTGCTGAAAAAAACACTTGAGGATCTCTACCTCTGTATATTAATTCTTCAGTACTTTCAGTCTCAAAATTGAAGATTACTCAGAAGGCTCTTGCCCTCTAAAAGAAAATGAGACCAAAAAAGAAAAAATGTATCAATTCTACTCTTGTTAAAGTGACTGTGAGTAAAACCAACAAATAGGATGTACAAACACTGATTTGAAGGGGACAACATGAATGTTATCAACTCAAATGAATCACAGTGAGAGTCAAAACTACTAGGATATCCTTTTTCCCTCCAAACCAGTCCTTGGAATCCAAAGGACACAAAGGGGAGACAGGACAGTGAACAACTATTGTGGAGTCTGTTTGTAGGGAGTCCAAAATTCTTCAAAGAGTAAGACACTTTGAGGGCTCTGTGATTTTCAAGCCAAGTGACTATCATAACAAAGAATAGTTTCACTTACGTAAAATGTCATTAATAGGGGAAATGTGGGAGGAGGAGGAAGGGGTATACAGAAATCCCCTGTACATTCAATTTAACTTTTCAGTAACCTAAAACTTCTTTAAAATTAAAGTTTATTATTTGAAAAAAGAATGGTTTATAACTACGGATGGGATGATGTCTTTTAGCCAAACCTGAGAGCAATCACCAACACCCTCCATATTCCTCTTGGGAGACCTATTTGACTTTACACAAATAGGTAAAGTCAAATAGATTAAGTAGACCCTGATTAAGTAGAACCTGATATTCTCACATAGACAAAAATGGTACAATTATCTGGGATTTAAAGATATGATACTATTATCCATGTGGTACATCAGTGCTCAAAAATGTATTCACCAAATGCAATGAATGTCCCATAATTGCTGATATGGGAGGACTGGGGTGAGGGGGGTGGGGGGTATATGGGGACCTCATATTTTTTTAATGTAACAGTAAAAAAAATAAAGACAAAAAAAGATACAATACTGCAAAAGTTCTGTAGCAGGGTTTCTTAAGGTTAACTTTGACCATGGTCCAAAACATATAGAGGGTTAGTAACCTATTAGGGCTAGTAGACCTTAATGGAAGGATACTATTTTGTCCTCTACTGTAGTACTCTTGTGAAACAACCAATTTAACAAACTCAAATGCGTCATGAAAATTTGGAATTTTCTACTCAAAAGAATTGAGAGTATAATTCTGAATGGCCAGTTGTTAAAGGTACTGTCAACAATGAGGAGAAAAGGGAGCTCTGCTCTGTTAGGATCAGCTCTAGTCCAAAATTGTGGTATTACTTTTTTAAATGATGGTTACTTTCTAAATTGAAGTCACAGAGGACTAGATTTTTGAGTCCTGAGGAAGGATACATTGTGAATGAAGGACACAGCAGACATTGGATTGAAGGTGCTCAGTGAGTTTGGTTTCTTAAGTTTCCCTAACTTTCTTTTGTTTAGGCTGATGAAAATCATGTTCTGCCTGGCCTGGAGTGGGGGACTTATCAAATATCTTGTATCCCTAACTACATTTTTCCAAAATTCCAGTATATTACCTCATATGGTTACAAAAACTGTCCTCCACAAGACAGGTCATCTGAAGCTAGAATTCGGGCTTGAGGAACCATCCTTGCTAAGCCATCAGCACCATCTTACCACATTGCTTGAAGTTGATAAAGCAATTATTAGGCATCATACACACACAATCATACTGCAATGGTACAAGAAAGAAGAGGCTGTCAGGGGAGTGTCCATTCATCTCTGTAATGTCAAAAGGTAGGATAGGCGTTAAGCAAAGCAGGTCTTGCCACACAAATGTGAAGGCATGTCTGGGGATGGATATGTCCTGGTATTTATGGGCATAACAAAATCCAACTGCATATGTTTTTGTCAAAGCCTCACTAAGAGCTTGCTCAAGTAAGCATGGGGCACTACCTCTAGACTTATTTGGAGATACTTGGCAGTTCACATACCTTTCACATTGTTTGATGTAGACAGTTATGTGACTGCCTGCCAGAGTCTGAAACTATGATAACCAGCATAATTATATTTCCTTTCAGAGTAAAGGTGTAGGGGCTTGTTATAATAGGACATATTGATACTGTGAGTCAAAAATGCTAAATATTACTGTTTTTTTTATGTTTGTGGAAAAATCTGACTTTCACAAAAATTTTATTTTGTATAAACACATGAAAGACATATACACATCCCGTTTTCATTTATGCTGTTCAAGGATTTCTAAGTAGGAATCTAAAAGCACAATCTGAAGTGATGAGTTTAAAATAGAGTATCTCAAACTTTTCTTCTTTGCTCCCTTCTTACAAAGAAACTTTCTACATTTTCTTTTAAGGTTTTCAGATTTAAAGTCAGTTGACAAATATTGCTATCCCCACTGGTGATAGTTAATTGAAAAAGAGTAATGTCTCATTTCCAGATTATCTTTAGAGAGAGGCAAGCATCTTTGCCTCTTTGGAGAAAGAAAATCAGACTAGTAAAAAGAAGGATTTTCCCCCTATCTTTTAATTTGTAAAAAAAAAAAAATTAAAGCAGTAACTTTTTACATTGGACCCTTTTTCTTGTTAAAAGTTTAACATAATTGCTTTTTAATTTTGTAGGTAATTTTACATTGAGAGCTAAGTACTAAAGTTGGAGGAAGTATCACGTGTCTGAATCTTAAACAACTTGTTATAAAGTTTTCAGAAAGTTAGACTAGTTTTTCTTGCTATAACTTTTAAAGCTATTTAGTTTTGTGACATAATTCATTTGAAACAAAAGTAAAGGCGGCCAGGTCTTGGAATTTTACAAATTTTACTTTTGGGCATTGATGAAAAAATGAGGATGGCAGGATGATGGTGGATAGGACCAGTGCAATGGCATTGGAGTCGTGATTGAATGGGAAAGGGAGAACCAGACTTCTAGCTATGCATTAAATTATAAATGTATAACTTGATGATTACTTCTGTATAATCGTCACCCAGATCGAGAAATAGAAAATTGTCAACATTCCAGAAAATATCTGTAGGTTACTTCTAATTATAGCCTTTATCCTTCCCATAGGTGATGGCTGTCCTGACTTGTATACTGATTAATTCCTTTTTTAATATCAATGGTTCTCAGTGTGGTCTAGGATCAGCATCATCTGGGAATTTGTTAGAAATGCACATTCTTTGGTCTCTGCCCAGACCTAATAAATTTATGTATTTTTTGAAATGTATATTTATGTGATGAGTATAATCAGTGATTCTCAAACTTTGGTATGTATCAGAATGACCTGATGGCTTAATAAAACACAGTTGCTGTGCCCCACCCAGAGTTTCTGATTATCTCTTTCTGTTGTCTGTTTTAATCATTGATTCTAATTTTCTTCTGAGCTGGGTATCTTTGGACTCTGTGCTAGATGCCATACTTGAAACATTATTTTGTGTGAGTAATTGTGGGGTCTATAAGGAAGGTACTCCGCTCCAGAGAATATTTACATTTGTTTCTGCCAGACACCTGAGGACACTCCCAGTCTGGCAACACTGTTCAAAGTTTGATATTTTCTGGACAACTCCAGGGATTCTTACCATGTTTTAATTCTCTTCAAATTTTTTCAATTCTTGTTCACCTTTACTCTGAGATCTTGGAACTCAGTTTGTTGTGGGGTATGGATTCTTGTCAGATTCTCCATATTATGTGGGCCCAGAGTTCTGTTTTCTGTCCCCTTCTTCACCCTAAAATGCTATCAAAATGGAAGTTATAATTTTCTGGGACTAGCTGGTATCCTCAGGAAAAAAATGCCTTCAGTCTTGTTTATTTCTCTACATTCTTGACTTCTCTTTCCTTTTGGCCAGATAATTCCTTACTATATTGTAATTGCTTTGATGCTTTTAAAAAGGTTAAGAAAGATGTAATGTCAAACAAAATTTTTTTAATTTTATATTTCTTTTATTATTTTAATTTTTTAAATTTTTTGTATTTTATTTCTTATTTTTAAAACTATCATTATTATTTCATTTTCTTTTTTTTTTTTTTTTTTTTTTTTTTTTAATTTTTTTATTTTTTAATGATTTTGTAATAATATTACATTAAAAATATATATGTGAGGTCCCATTCAACCCCACCCCCCCCACCCCTCCTCTCCCCCCCCCCAACAACACTCGTTCCCATCATCATGACACATCCATTGGATTTGGTAAGTACATCTTTGGGCACCTCTGCACCTCATATACATTGGTTCACATCATGGCCCATACTCTCCTCTATTCCATCATGTAGGCCCTGTGAGGATTTACAATGTCCGGTGATTACCTCTGAAGCACCATCCAGGGCAGCTCCATGTCCCGAAGACGCCTCCACCTCTCATCTCTTCCTGCCTTTCCCCATACCCTTTGTCCATTATGTCCACTTTTCCCAATCCAATGCCACCTCTTCTATGTGGACACTGGATTGGTTGTGTCCATTGCACCTTTATGTCAAGAGGAGGCTCAGATTCCACCTGGATGCTGGATGCAATCCTCCCATTTTCAGTTGTAATCACTCTAGGCTCCATGGTGTGGTGGTTGTCCTTCTTCACCTCCATCTTAGCTGAGTGTGGTAAGTCCAATAAATCAGATTGTAGGTGCTGGAGTCTGTTGAGGCTCAGGATCTGGCTATCACATTGTCAGTCCAGAGATTCAAATCCCCTAAATATATCTTAAACCCCAACATTAACTGCACCTCCAGCACATTAGCATGAAAGTCTTATGAAGGGAGATCCCATCTGAGTCCAGATTCATCACACATAAACACCATTTCCAAAGAGGGGCCATCTGCCCTGGTAGTTAACCCCATCGGCCATGACCATAACTCCCATGGGTCTCTTTAGCCCTCAAAGGAACCAATATCTGGGGGTTGTATCTGCTTTATCTGTCTCTCTGACTCTGCTCAGTTGTGCATGAGGGCAAACCTTCTGCCAGCCTCCAGACTCTTTTTTAGAAACTCGTAGCCATATAAACTCATTTCTCCTTTCCATTTCCCCCTTACTTTAGGTCAAATAGCATTTTAAAGTCATGGTATTTTATGTAGACATGGATATTCTGCTGATCCGCATTGAACCTTCCGTATAAGGTCATTTTCCAGTTGCATCATCAGTTGGTAGTTGATAGTGGTCCCTCGTTGCCAGGGAGGCTCATCCCCGGGTGTCATGTCCCACGCTGGGGGGAAGGCATTGCATTTACATGCTGAGTTTGGCTTCGAGACTGGCCACATTTGAGTAACATGAAGGCTGACAGAAGGAAATTCCCAGGCACAAAGTTGCTCTAGGCCTTGTTATTATTTTGGGTTTATCAGCTCACAAGCATAGTCATTAGTATCAGGGGCTCACTGTTGAACCCTCACTCCCTCCCGGTCCCCACCACTGTACCTGGGAGACTGTCGCTGCTCCCCTAGGGACCACGACAGAGCACCACTGGCCAGGAACCCAGTACCCCCCCTACTGTGGTTTTTAATTGTTGCCACTATGAGTATATCCAAACATTACCATGCACCCTGGACATATGTTCTGTACAGCTCCCTGTCAGTCATATATCACCTGTCATTGGTATCCCATACCAGTATCCCTCCATTGCCATTGTTGAAACACTCTGTGATCCAGAACTCCCCGAAATTTGAAGCCCAATATAATGTCATGGTCCCTTACTAGGGAATGGCATATAGCGATGAGTTTAAAGGATAGATAAAGAACTTGGATAAAGTTAGATAAAGAACTTAGATAAAGAATGTTGACTTGAAAAAATTCCACATCCTATTTTTTTCTTTTTTTTCTTCCCCCCCCCCCCCCCCCCCAATTATTCAGCTTTTCTTCACAGGAGTCCTAGACCACAGCAATGTATATATATAATATACAGCACTCCCACACATCCACCAGAAAACCTTTTCCCTTCCACAGTGATACTCTTACGCCCTATTCATATCATATTTACTTAAAGTGATGTACAGAGTCTGAGACATTAGCTTTCTAACAAGGTGACATCTGTGTTTACATTATGGTGCATACTTTAGGATACACAGTTCTTTACATTTTTAGTTATCCTATGTTTTACATTATGGTTTACATTATCAGTCTGTCATCTCCTATATGTTATGGTGTAATATTACATGTTTTATATCCATCCTTGTGTACTCTCAAGAAACTCCTCTCTTACCCCCCATTTACTTTGGTTCCACACATTTAACGTCCATTTTCCCTTCCACCTTGGTGCCCTCAGTGATAGCCAACCTCCGTTTCCTGAGGAGCCACTTCCAGAGATAGATGGAATAGTGTTCAGGGCCTAACTTGCTCAACTGCCCCAATGCCCTGGGAGCCACCCTTTCTCTCGAGGGATACAGTTCCCTCTATTGGATGGCATTAGTCCTCCCCAGGATGTGGGTCCACCCCCACTCTCACTACTTGGGTTTCTACCCCATGGTGTCACCCACTCTGGCAGAATGAGCATTTAGACATTCCCCAGGAGCCCGTCCTGCATCAGACCCTCCCCTCCGAGCATTCTAAACAGGTAACCCTCTTTATTATATTTTGATATGATTTTCTCGGCATTTTACTCTCCACCAACACCTGACCCTCTCCTGGTTCGTATGCTACCCCTCCCTCCCCCCACTTTTGGGCAACGTTACCCACCCGTCCCTCCCCAGCCACCCTCAAACCCGCAAAGCCCCAAGCAAAGGCAACCCCTTGCCCCCCTTTTATCTCTTCTTTGTGTTCATACTTACCACCATCTCGTCTTAAATTCCACCCCTGCAGACATCGGCTCATATCCTTCCTCCACCCTCCGATTTCCTGCAAGCCTATCGTTCAGTCTCTTGCTATCTAGGGCAGCTTGTTTATTTCATATCATTGAGGTCATGTAGTATTTGTCCTTCAATGTCTGGGTTGCTTCACTCAACATAAGGTTCTCAAGATTCATCCATGTTATCACATGTGTTTGTAGTGTGTTTGTTCTTACAGCCGAGTAGTATTCCATTGTGTGTATATACCACATTTTATTGATCCACTCGTCTGTTGATGGGCATTTGGGTTGATTCCAACTTTTGGCAATAGTGAACAATGCTGCTATGAACATTGGTGTACATATATTGGTTTGTGTTCTTGTTTTCAGTTCTGCTGGGTATATTCCCAGCAGTGGTATTGCTGGGTCATATGGCAAATCTATGGCTAGTTTTTTGAGAAACCGCCATACTGTTCTCCAGAATGGTTGGATCCTTCTGCATTCCCACCAGCAGTGGATGAGTGTTCCCCTTCCTTCACATCCTCTCCAGCACTTGTATTCTTCTGTTTTTTTCATAGCTGCCAATCTTATGGGTGTAAGATGGTATCTCATTGTGGTTTTGATTTGCATTTCCCTGATAGCTAGAGATTTGGAACATTTTTTCATGTGCTTTCTTGCCATTTGTATTTCTTCTTCGGAGAAGTGTCTGTTTAAGTCTTTTTCCCATTTTTTAAATGGATTGTTTATCTTTTTATTTTCAAGATGTAGGAGTTCTTTATATATGCAAGTTATAAGTTTCTTATCAGATATATGATTGCCAAATATTTTCTCCCACTGTGTGGGCTCCCTTTTTACTTTCTTGACAAACTCCTTTGAGGTGCAGAAGGCTTTAATTTTGAGGAAGTCCCATTTATCTATTAGTTCTTTTGCTGCTCGTGCTTTTGGTGAGATATTCATAAATCCATTACCTATTACAAGGTCCTGTAGATGTTTCCCTACACTGCTTTCTAAGGTTTTTATGGTCTTGGCTCTTATATTTAGGTCTTTGATCCATCTTGAGTTGATCTTTGTATAAGGTGTGAGATGGTAATCCTCTTTCATTCTTCTACATATGGCTATCCAGTTCTCTAGACACCATTTGTTGAATAGGCCACTCTCTCCCAGTTGAGAGGGTTTGGTGGCTTTATCGAATATTATGTGGTTGTATATGTGAGGTTCTATATCAGAGCTTTCAATTCGATTCCATTGGTCTATATGTCTCTCCTTATGCCAATACCATGCTGTTTTCACCACCGTAGCTTTATAGTATGTTTTGAAGTCAGGTAGTGTGATTCCTCCAATTTCGTTTTTCTTTTTCAGTATGTCTTTGGCTATTCGGGGTCTCTTTCCTTTCCAAATAAATTTCATAGTTAGTTTTTCTAGTTCCTTAAAGAAGGCTGCATTGATTTTTATTGGGATTGCATTGAATGTGTAGATCAATTTTGGTAGGATAGACATCTTAATAATGTTCAGTCTTCCTATCCATGAACAAGGAATAGTCTTCCATTTATTTAGGTCTTCTTTGATTTCCTTGAACAATCTTGTATAGTTCTCAGTGTATAAGTTCTTTACCTCTTTAGTTAAATTTATTCCTAAGTATTTGATTTTTTTATTTACTATTGTGAATGGTATTTGTTTCTTGATTTCCTCCTGATCTTGCTCATTATTGGTGTACAGAAATGCTACTGATTTTTGCGCATTGATCTTATAACCTGCGACTTTACTAAACTCATTTATGAGTTCTAGAATCTTCGTTGTAGATCTCTCAGGGTTTTCTATGTATAGGATCATGTCATCTGCAAATAATGAAATTTTGACTTCTTCCTTTCCAATTTGAATGCCTTTTATTTCTGGTTCTTGCCTCAGTGCTCGAGCAAGTACTTCTAAGACAATGTTAAATAGGAGCGGCGACAGTGGGCATCCTTGTCTTGTTCCTGAGTTTAGAGGGAAGGAGTCTAGGATTTCTCCATTGTAAACAATATTGGCTTTAGGTTTTTCATATATACTCTTTATCATGTTCAAAAAATTTTTCCTTGTATTCCAATCATTTGGAGTGTTTTTATCAAGAAAGGGTGCTGTATTTTGTCAAATGCTTTTTCTGCATCAATAGATATAATCATGTGATTTTTTTCCTTCAATCTGTTTATATGGTGTATTACGTTGATTGATTTTCTTATGTTGAACCATCCTTGCATACCTGGGATGAATCCCACTTGGTCGTGGTGTATAATTCGTTTAATGTGTTGTTGAATACGATTAGCAAGTATTTTGTTAAGTATTTTTGCGTCTAGGTTCATTAGAGAAATTGGTCTGTAATTTTCCTTTCTTGTGATGTCTTTGTTTGGCTTTGGTACTAGGGTAATGTTGGCATCATAGAAGGAGTTGGGTAATGTTCTTTCTGTTTCGATGGTTTGGAATAGTTTCAGCAGGATTGGTGTCAGTTCTTTCTGGAATGTTTTATAGAATTCACCTGTGAAGCCATCTGGCCCTGGGCTCTTCTTAGTTGGGAGATTTTTAATAACTGATTCTATCTCTCTGCTTGTGTTTGGTTTGTTAAGATCATCAATTTCTTCTTTTGTCAATATGGGCTGTTTATGTGTTTCTAGGAATTTGTCCATTTCCTCTAGATTGTCATTTTTGTTGGAATATAGTTTTTCAAAATATCCTCTTATGATAGTCTTTATTTCTGTGGGGTCAGTGGTGATATCGCCTTTCTCATTTCTTATTTTGTGTATTTGCATCTTCTCTCTTTTTTTCTTTGTTAGTGTTGCTAAAGGTTTGTCAATTTTGTTAATCTTCTCAAAAAACCAGCTCTTGGTCTTGTTTATCTGTTCAAGTGCTTTCTTATTTTCTATTTCATTTAGTTCTGCTCTTATCTTTGTTATTTCCTTCCTTCTTCTTCCTGTTGGGTTACTTTGTTGTTGTTTTTCTAATTCCTTCAAATGTGCAGTTAGTTCTTCAATTTTTGCTCTTTCTTCTTTTTTGATATATGAATTTATGGCTATAAACTTCCCTCTCAGTACTGCTTTTGCTGCATCCCCTAAATTTTGGTATGTTGTGTTATCATTATCATTTGTTTCAAGGTAGTCATTGATTTCTTTTGAGATTTCCTCTTTGACCCACTGTTTTTCTAAGAGTGTGTTGTTTAATTTCCAAATCGTGGTGTGAAATCTGGGCTTCTTTCCCTTGCAAATCTCCAGCTTGACTCCACTGTGGTCAGAGATAATGTTTTGTATGATTTCAATCTTTCTGAATTCGTTCAGCCTTTCTTTGTGGCCTAGCATATGATCTATCTTGGAGAATGATCCATGTGCGCTTGAGAAAAATGTATATCCTGCTGTGTTTGGGTGTAGCGATCTATATATGTCTATTAGATCGAGCTCCTCTAATATACTATTCAGATGTTTTGTTTCTTTGGTGATTCTCTTTTGAGATGTTCTGTCCAGAGTTGATAGTGGTGTATTAAAATCCCCCACTATAATTGTAGATGTATCTATTCTTTCACTTAGTTTTTCCAGCGTTTGCCTGACGTATTTAGAGGCACCCTTGTTAGGGGCATAGATATTTATGATTGTTCGATCTTCTTGACAGATTTTCCCTTTGACTAAAATGTAGAATCCTTCTTTGTCTCTCACAATTGTTTCACATTTAAAGTCTATTTTGTCTGATATTAATATAGCTACTCCTGCCTTTTTTTGGTTATTGTTAGCTTGTATGATTGTTTTCCAGCCTTTCACTTTCAATCTCCATGCGTCTCTGGGTCTAAGATGTGTCTCTTGTAGACAGCATATGGATGGGTCATATTTCCTTATCCAGTGTCCCAGTCTGAATCTTTTGATAGGTGAGTTTAATCCATTGACATTCAGTGTTATTACTATCAAGGAATTATTTGTGTTAGCCATATTTTGATTGGATTTGTGTTTGTCATATTTTGTTTGTATATTTTTTTTTGTCTTTTTTGTTGTTGTTGTTGGTCTTATACTCTCCTCCAACTTTGCCTTTCCTGTTTTTTCCTTTCTTCCTGCAGAACTCCCTTTAGAATTTCTTGAAGGGGAGGTTTCTTGTTGGTATACTCTTTCAGTTTCTGTTTGTCTGCGAATATTTTGAACTCTCCATCATGTTTGAATGCTAGTTTAGCTGGATAGAGTATTCTTGGTTGGAAATTTTTTTCCTTTAGTACCTTGACTATATCATACCACTGTCTTCTTGCCTCCATGGTTTCAGAAGAGAAATCAGCACTTAATCTAATTGAGCTTCCCTTGTATGTGATGGTTTTCTTTTCTCTTGCTGCTTTTAGGATTTTCTCTTTGTCTTGAGCATTGGATAATTTGACAAGTATATGTCTTGGGGTGGGCCTGTTGGGGTTTATGACTTGTGGAGTGCGCTGTGCTTCTTGGATATGTACATCTGTCTCTTTCAGTAGATTTGGGAAGTTTTCAGCCATTATTTCCTGCAACACTCTTTCTGACCCCTTTCCCTTCTCTTCACCTTCTGGAATGCCTATAATACGTATGTTTGAGCGTTTTGCATTGTCATTCAGGTCCCTAAATCCTAATTGGATTTTTTCTATCTTCTTATTGACCCCTTCTACTATCTGTTTGATTTCTGATGTACTGTCTTCCACATCACTAATTCTCTGCTCTGTCTCTTCTAGTCTGCTGATATTTGCTGCAAGTGTATTTTTGATTTCTTGAACTGTGGTGTTCATTCCCATCATATCTGTTATGTTTTTGCGTATGTCTGCAATTTCCCCTCCAAGTGATGTCTTCATGTTGTTAACCTCTTTCATTACTGCATCAAATTTGTCGGTGATAAATGTTCTGAGATCTTTCATTGCTTGTGCCAAGTTTTGCTCCCCTTCGTGATTATTGGTTTGTTGATTGGATTCAGCCATGTTTTCCTGATTATTGGTTTGGTTCGTAGATTTTTGTTGCTTTCTGGTCATCTCTTTATTTTGACAAATTTAATCAGTTCCTTAGCTTCTTTGTCTGCTCTTGGAGGTTAATTAGTTGTTATTTTTGCACAGGTGTTATATCTTCTCTTTGTCACTTTTTTCTTCTTATTCTAGTTACTTGTTGTTGGTTAAGTTCACTTTAGAGGAAAGTATTAGTGTTGGGGAAAGGCAATTGTGTAAGCAAGGGAAAAGTGTAAAGTTGTATTGGTGATGTATGTTAATAAAGCAGGAATATGAGATCTGGAAGGATGGAGGTTAGATTCATGTAGATTGTATAGAGTTATAGCTGTAGGTAGAGTACCTTTTATGAAGTTGATGACTGAATTTGGGAGGAATATGGTATGAACTACACAGCTATTGTTTTCATGAGAGAGGGAAAAAGAAAAGAAAGGTAATAGTTTCAAGAGTGGATAATAGACAGAAAACAGAACAAAGGTATTAGAAATTAAGAGTTAGACACTTTGTGGATCAAAGAACGGGAGGTGGGGGGTGGAATATAGGAGAGACAGTAGATGATAGTGGATATCAAGATGCAGGGGAAGGCGGATAGTGTAGGTAGCCTAAATCAGTTCACACAGAAATGAGGCAGTGGAGGATGGGAAAACCCAGCAAATGTGAGGTGTTCCCTGTAGCACCTATTGTATACTTGAATTAAAGTAAAAATAAGTGGAAGATGAGGGACAAGAGGGAAAGAGAAAACTGAAAAAAAAAAAAACAAACTAATTATAATAAAGAAAAAAGAAAGGCAAGAAGAAAGGAAGAAAGAAAAAGAGGATGGGCAAACGGTGGGGAACGGATAGGGAGAAGAGAGATACAGGTACACACGTGTCACAATTGCAACACTATCTAAAACAACAACTTCCCCCCGCTTTGCCCTAAAACCCCCCCGTCTGTCTGCCCAAATGGGTCTGCAAGCACCTCCCTTCCCACAAACCCCCAATAGGCCGCCCAGGGCCCACGAACTCCCCAGTACTGCAGATGCTCAAAAAAAAAAAAAAAAAAAAAAAAAAAATTAAGTAAAATTAAAAAAAAAAAAAAACAAAAAACAAACAAACAAACAAAAAAAAAAAAAAAACAGAAACCCCTCCGCAGGCCCGGCTCCGCCAGCCGCGGAGGCTTGGACCGGCTCTGCCCGGCTCCTCACGCCGCCTTGGCCTGGCCTGGCTCCGCCCAGCTCCGCTCGCTACAGCGGCCCAGCCGGCTCCGGCGTCCACCTCCCGCCACCGCGGCCTGGACCGGCCCTGCCCGGCTCCGTACCCGCCGCGGCCTGACCCGGGCCCGCCCGGCTCCAAACGCTACCGCGGCCCGCAGCCGGGGCCTGCACCGGCCCCACCCGGCTCCAAGCGCTACCGCGGCCCGCAGCCGGGGCCTGCACCGGCCCCGCCCGGCTCCAAACGCTACCGCGGCCCGGCTCGGCCTGGCTCGGCCCCGCCCGGCCCCGCTCACCGCCGGCACAGCGCGGCCCGGCTCCGGCGTCCGCCGCTGCGGCCCGGCCTGGCTCAGCCCCACCAAGCGGGGCTAGATGCCTCGTCTCCGCCTACCCAAGAAGGGAATCCTCTACAGGTAGCTGGGATCTCCGTGTATATTTCACAGACGAATCCTCTCTGTTACCTTCCCTCCAAATCGATGTCCAGACACCTCCGGACCAGCAAAAATCCCGAAACAATCCGGTCCCAAAGAGTCTCCAACGCTGCCCAGCCGATTCCCTGCAGAAGACTCTAACAGGGATGTTCACTCAGCCGCCATCTTGCCCCCTCCTCCTCATTTTCTTATTAATTGTATTTGGTTATTTTGTTGGCTTCATTTTTGAAGAAGTTTTGGATCACAGAAGGGTTACAACTGTGGCAGGGGAGGATCATTGGTGCAGGGTATCAGTGATGGGGAATGCATGGGAGGAGGTTCACCTGAAGCATACATATAAGACACATGAATGTGTTCAAGTGTTCATGTGGCATTGTCATGGTGGGTGGATATCCACACAATAACTGAAAGAGTATTGAATTCCCATCCTGGGGAGCACTGCCACATTCTCTAATAGGACAGCAAGAATCCCCTAAGTACAGGGGCAGTGAGTAGTGAAGGATGTTGGACCATTGATGGGCCCTTGATATTGATGAATGGACTTATGAAACTTTACTTTTGAAATTGAAATTTAGCTTAGTATTACAGGGTGCCTAAGAGTTACCTCCTGAGAGCTTCCTTCTTGCTCATAAATGGACTCTTTCTAAGCCAAACTCAGCATATAAATGCAATACTTCCCCCAAGTGTGGGACATGACTCCCAGGGATGAGCCTCCCTGGTGCCGAGGAATTTCTACCAATCACCAGCTCTTGATGCAACTGGGAAAAGACCTTGACCAAAAGGAGGAAAGGGTAAAGACAAATGATTTTATATGGCTAAGAGACTCAGAGTTGGGAGGTCATTCCAGAGGTTACGCTTATGCACATCTCAGCAAGATCTTATTGACTGTCAAAGTAAATATTGCCTCAGAGCAGGGCTCCTGAGGGCTGTGGTGACATCCAGACACTATAGGCAGGGCAGCCAGCTCAGGAGTTTGGCTCCTTACCAGTGAGCCCTACTTTGGAATATATGCTCCCCAGTGTGACAGAGTTGTACTCAGTTATGATTTCCCTACACATGGCCCTTCTGCCTCTTCTAATTGAACCTATAGTTAGTACTAGACTTGATACGTGTTATAAGTGTATATCCAAGATACTTAAATCTTTGGGCTGGCCATGTGCTACTTGGGCCCTGATTCTCAACAGAGTTGCCATACCTACTCTCCAGTTCTTTGTACTCCCCCAGGACAACTAACAAGGAAAAGATAATGGACAATGACCATCCAAAGGAAAAGAAAGGGCCCACAACTGCAAACAAGATAGCTCCATCCATTTGCCCCATGGGATCTAAACTCCCTCTCAATTAGAGGCCAAGTAGGCATCACCATCCCAGAATCCTCAGAATTGGGGAATGAGCAATGGACTAGATTAGACTTACTATTATTCTACTATAGTTTTATTGTTATTCTAGCAATGGAAGAACTTTTATCACTGATGTGGATGCAGTGGCCATCAGAGGTTCTGAGGGGAGGGAGAGGGAAAAATATGTGTAATATGGGAGCATTTTCAGGACATTGGAATTGTCCTGAATGGCATTGCAATGACAGATACAGGCCATTATATACCTTGTCAAACTTACAAAAATTGTGCAGGAGACAGTGTAAACTACAATGTAAACTATAATCCACATTTAGTGGTAATGCTCCAAAATGTGTTCATCAATTTTAACAAAGGTACCACACTAATGAAGGACGTTGATAATGTAGGAAAATGTGGGAGGAGTAGGGAGTGGATCATATGGGAATCCTTTATATTTTTATGTAAAATTGATTTAATCTAAGTGTCTCTTTTTATTTATTTATTTTTATTTTTAATTGTCTTTTTTTAAAGACACTTAGATTTTTTAAAATGTTACATTAAAAAACATAAGAGGTTCCCATATACCCCACACCCTACCCCACCCCACTCCTCCCACATCAACAACCTCTTTCATCATTGTGGCACATTCATTGCATTTGGTGAATACATTTTGAAGCATTGCTGCATGACATGGATTATAGTTTACATTGTAGTTTACACTCTCCCCCAGGTTATTCAGTGGGTTAAGGCAGGATACATAATGTCCAGCATCTGTCCCTGCAATATCATTTAGGAAACTCCAAGTCCCGAAAATACCCCCACATAACATTTCTTCTTCCCTCTCCCTGCCCTCAGCAACTACTGTGGCCACTGTCTCCACATCAATGACACAATTTCTTCCATTGCCAGAGTCACAATAATTCTATGTAAAATACCAGTAAATCCACTCTAATCCACATTCTATTTCTCCATCCTGTGGACCCTGGGATGGGCTTAGATCCCACATGGTTGATGGATGTGATTCTCCTGTTTGCAGTTGTAGTCACTCTCAGTTCCCTGGTGTGATGGTTGACCATCCTCACCTCACTGTTAGCTGACCTGGGCAAGTCCAATGAACTGAAGAATAGGAGTTGCAACTGTGTTGAGGCTCAGGGCCCAGCTGACACATGGATAGTCCAGAGATTCAAATCTCATGAGCATACACCAGCCCCAGCACCAATCACAGGCTCAGTAAAAGTGACAGAAGAGGCATATGGAGAAAGGTCACATCTAAGTCCAATGCCATCACACTCAGGAGCACAAATTCCAAAGTAGGGCCCACTGACAAGGCACTGAACTACAGAACCATCTGCTATGACAGTAAAACCTGTGTGTCTCCATAGCCTTCAGGAGCACCAGTACCCGAGGTTGTATCTACTTTGGCGGTCTCTGGGATCCTGCTGAGACATGCATAAGTGCTACCCCACTGATGACCTCCCAACTCATTTTGATGTCTCTTAGCCATATAAACTCATTTGTCTTCACCATTTCCCCCTTTTGGTCAAGGTCTTTTCCTAGTTACATCACCAGCTGGTGATTAATAGTAACCCCTCAGCACCAGGGAAGCTTATCCCTGGGAGTCATGTCCCACACTGCAGGGAAGGCAATGCATCTACATGCTGAGTTTGGCTTAGAGAATGGCCACATCTGAGCAACATGAAGGCTCTCAGGAGGTAACTCTTAGGGACCCTGCAGCTCTAGGCCTAGTTGAAATTTCAGGCACACAGACTATAAGCATAGTCATCAGTTATTAAGGGCTCACTTTGGACCAGTATATAACAAAAATGTTTTTTAAACATATTTTATTAAGTTTTCCATTGTTTTCAGCTGGAGGACTGATTATAATAACCAGAAATGGGAAATCTGGAAAACAAATTAATGGTTGCCATTTTTTTTCAAAATACTGTGGTTTTTCAAAACATTAAGTCATGGATGTTTAAAAAAAAAATCTATGCTAAGAAACATCATAGTTAAGCTTCTGAAAACTAAAGACAAAAAATTTTGAAAACAACCAGAGGAAAAATGTCATCTTACCTATAGAGGAAAACATTGGGTTTCTTATCAAAAACAAGGAAGACCAGAAAGAAGTGGCACAGTATTTTTCAAGTGCTTAGAGAAAATAACTCTCAACCCAAAATCCTATACCCAGAGAAAATATCCTTCAGGAATGAAGGGAAAATCAAAACATTCTCAGATGAAGAAAAACTTAGTGAATTTGTCAACAGCAGACTTACCTTGAATAAGTCACTGAAGAAAATGTTCTAAAAAGGATGAAAACTATTAATAAAGGACACTTGAATGCCCAGGAAGAATGATACACCATAACTAAAAATATCTTGAGTTTTCTAAATTGTGTTTGATGGTTGAAGCAAAACTTGTAACAATGTCTGATATGGTTCTAACTATATATGAAAGAAATATTTAAGACTATTACAGCATAAGCAGAGTGTTTAAGAGGATGTAAATTGAGGTAAGGTTTCTATTCTTTGCTCAAACTGGTGATATGGTAACATCTGTAGACTGTGATAAATTTGTATATATAAAGTTATACCTAAAGCAACTACTGAAAAACCTATATGAAGAGATACTCTCAAAAGCAATATATAATTTGAAATGGTATTCTGAAAATTGTTCAACTAACTTACACCATGATAGGGGAAAAAGAGAGAAGTGTAAAACAGAGAGGACAAACAGTAAACAAAAAATGAAATGGCAGACTTAAGCCCTAACATATCAATAATTATATTAAATGTAAATTTTCCTTATATACTATTTGAAAGATAGACATTTGCAGAGTGAATTAAAAACATGACCCAACTATATGCTGCCTACAAGAATTTCTCTTGAAATATGATGATATAGGTAGGTTGAAAGTACAAGGATGAAAAAGTTATATCATGCAAACATTAACCAAAAAAGAGGAGTGGCTATATCAATAGCAAATAAAGTATATATCAGAACAAAGAAAACTACCAGAAACAGAAAGGGGCATTACAAAATGGTAAAAAGGTCAACTGCACCCAGAAGACATAACATTCTTAAATAATTATGCACTAAACAACAGATCTGCAAAGTATGTGCAGCAAAATATTGATAGAAGTGAAAAGACAAAAAGACTAATCCACAGTTATAGTTAGAGACTTCAGCATCCTTCTCTCAACAATTGATAAAATAACAAGACCAAAAATTAACAATGATATAGAAGAACTCAATAAGACTACTAACCAACTGGGAAATAATAGGCTATTATAGACTCCTCCACCCAACAACAGCAGAATACACAACATTTTCAAGTACCCATGAAATATATACCCAAATAGACCATACCCTAAACTATAAAACAAACTTAAAAAAATGTTTTAAGTTGAAATAATGTAGTGTATGTTCTCCATCCACAAAGGAAACAAAATAGAGATCAAGAACAGAAATACAATGGGAGAATTTCCAAATGATTGAAAACAAAACAATACTCATTTAAATAATTAATAATAAAGGAAATTAATAATAAAGGAAATCAAATAATACTTTGAGCTGAATGAAAAATGAAAATACAACATCTCAAAATTCATGAGACACAGCTAATGCAGTGCTGAGTAAAATATTTACAGCACTAAATGCTTGCTTTAGAAAAGAGTAGAGGTATCAAATCAATCATCTTGGTTCCTATGTCCAAAAAAACAGGAAAAAAATGCAAATTTAACAAAATATAGAAATAGAAATCAGCATATGCAAAAAAAATTTAATGCAATGCCAGGAAAAAGAAGTAAATAATAAAGATAAGAACAAAAATCAATGAATTTGGAAAAAAGAGAGAAAATCAATGCAACAAAAAGTTGTTTCTTTGAAATGATCAATAAAATTAACAACCCTTTAGCAAGACTGAAAAAGAAGAGACTTAGATACAAAATGCCAGTATCAGGAATGAAATGGGATATAGCTACAGACTCTGCAGACATCAAAAGGATTGTAAGGAAATACTATGAACAACTCTATGTACATAAATTTGACAATTTAGATTAAATGGGTTAAGTCCTTAAAAAGTACAATGTACCACAACTCACCCAAATTGAAATAGGTAATTTGAAGAGTCCTATAGCTATTAAGGAAATTGAATGTGTAACTTTAAAACTCCCAAAAAAGAAGTATTCAGACCAAGATGGTTTCGTTGGAGAATTCTACCAAATGCTCAACTTAAGAGTCTATACAATCCTTCCAGAAAATAAAAGAGTAGGGAACACATCCCAAATCACTTAATGAAGTTAATATTTCTTGATACCAAAGCCAAAGACAGTTCACAAAAAGAAAAACTACTAACCAATATCCCACATGAATATAGACACAAAAATTCTCAACAAAACATTAACAAATAAAAATCAGCGGTATATTAAAAAAAAGGATCACACACCATGACCAAGTGGGTTTTATTACAAAGAAGCAATTTCAATATTCAAAATACAATCAGTGGAATTCACCACATGAAAGAAGAAAACTCACATGGTCATATCAATTGATACAGGAAATAAAATTGACAAAATCCAATACCCAATCATGAAAATTCTCAGAAGACATGGAAAAGGGGTCTACCTCAACTTGATAAAGAGAAGCCACAAAACCCTACAGCTAACATTATACTTAATGGAGAAAGACTAAATGCTTCTCCCTTAAGATTGGGAACAAGGCAAGGATACCCATTCTCACCATTTTTATTCAATATAGTGCTGAAAGTTATAGATAGTGCAGTAAGTCATTTGAAAAGCATACAAATCAGAAAGAAAGGGGTAAAACTGTACCTGTTTGAAGATTACACAATTGCCTACATTGAAAATATCAAGGAATGTATAATAAACAACAACAAAAATACTCCTAGAACTAATAAGTTAGCTCAGCAAGTTCTTAGGATACTAGATTAAAAAAAATAAAACTCACTTATATTTCTATATACTAGCAATGAACATGTAGATATCAAAATTGAAATGCCATACCATTTACAATTGCTCAAAAATTAAATAGGTATAGATGTTCATAGCAGCATTATTCACGATTGCTAAAATATGGAACCAGGATATTTTGGATAAACAAAATGTGGTATATCCATACAAGGGAGTACTATTCCACTGTAGGAAATGAAATTGGGATGCATATGACAACATGGATGAAACTTGAGGATAATTATGGTGAGGGAAATAAGCCAGACACAAAATGACAAATATTGTATGGTCTCACTAATATGAACTAAATCTGATGAGTAAACTCACAGTGGTAAACTCTACAATATAGGTTACTAGGAAATAGAATGTGGGTTGAGAATGAGCACTGATGATTAATATATAAGCATTATTAATAAGGTTACTTTTTAAAGTGTGGAAATGAATACAGTTGAGAGTAACACATAGTGAGCATAACACTGCTGATTTATAAATGTGGTTGTGACTTGAAAGGAGTAGTCTGTGGACATAAATGTCAATTAAAAGGAAACTAGAGAATAATCTAGGGAACGTACAACATATTGATTTCAGTGGTAGATGAAGATAGTAGTTAATAGTATAAATCAGGGGCTCTTAACCTTTTTTGTTCCACAGGTCCCTTTGCTGTTCAGGTGAAAAACACAGACCCCTTACTGAGTCCACACTATTGTGTATTATTTAATAAATATATCATACCTGCATCAGTACATCCCCACAAGAATAATGGTTTGTTTGTTTTTTTCATTTCAAGCTCATGGCCCCCATGTTAAGAACCCTTGGTATAAATACAAGAATACTCTTCTTTTATAAAGTGCTAAGAATATGGTGATATATAGGAAAATTACAACTACTGTGATATACAGGAAAATTACAACTATCATATGGATGATAGTAATATTGTAATATTTTGCAGCTTTGACAAGAAGATATTATTTCAGTACTAAGGGACAACTAGGGGAATATAAGAGGGTATGGGATTTTTCCTTTTGGAGTAATAAAAACAATCTAAAATTGACTGAGGTGAATGAAACACAACTCTGTGAATGAAAATGAGAGCCACTGAATGTACAAATTGAGTGGATTGTACAAAGCATGGGATATGGTGATGGATGATGGACTATGATTAACAGGACAAATAAGAGAACATTTTCTCATGAATGATAACAAATATATAATGCTATATATTTATATATATATATAATATATAATGCTATATATTTATATAACACTCTATATATATATAGAGTGTTAAGAACTGGATGGGTTGGAGGGAAATATATCAAATGTAAGATATAGGTTATAGTTAGTAAATTTTGACAATGCTCTTTCACAGTTTGTAACAAATGTTTTACAACAATACAAGTGTTGGTGGTGGGCGATGTATGGGAGATTTGTACAATGATACTCATGTTTGTTTTGTGAATTTATAACTTTTACTGTACATTCATGTATGAATGATATGCTTCAATACAATTTTATTTAAAAATTAAATAGGTAAAAATCTAACAAAACTGCACAATACTGATGAAAGAAATAAAAGAAAATCTAAATAAATAAAGAGACATGAGGTATTATATTAATGGATTAGAAGATTCGACATAGTAATAATATCTGTGCAGTTTGAAGTTGTTTTGTGAATCCCAGAAAGATGATGTTCTTAAACTAATCCATTCTTGTGGGTGTGGGGCCTTTGATTGCATTCAGGCATCCTTTGATTAGATCACTTGATTAGATTGCTTTAGGGCTTGTTGATTGGGTTAAATCAGTGAGGCATGACCCAGGTTGGGTCTCCACCCTCTTGCTGGGGTCTTACATAAACTGAGAACTGGAAACAGAAACACAAAGAGATAGACAGCCACCATTTTTACTCTGCAATATGAAAGAGGACTCCAGGACCAGCTAAAGCTGAGAAAGAGGCCAAGAAAAACCCTGAAAGGTTGAGAGCAAGGCCAGCGGCTGGAATTAGCAGAGCACAGAGGCATGGAAAGAAGCTCCTAAAAGGCTAGGCCCACGGAGCAGGTCAACACTGAAGAGTTGAATTCTTGATAGCCCACGTATGAGCTCCAAGAGAAATCAGTCTGGAGGAAAAGGCAGAGACCCAGATGGAGAGCCACCATTTTGCCCTGCCAAGTGGCAGGCCTCCAGGATCTGCCAGCAGACAACATTTGGTGAAACAACATCTCTGACGATGCCTTGATTTGGATATTTTCACAGCCTCAGACGTGCAAGCTTTTACCCTAATAAATTCCCTTTATGAAAGCCAACCCATTTCTGGTATTTTGTATTAACAGCCTTAGCAAACAAAAACAATGTCAATTCTCCCCAAATTGATATATGTTTAACAAAATTCCTATAAAAATCCAAGAAACATTTTTGTAGATATAGACAAGTTCATTATAAAATTTATATGGAAAGGTAAAGAAACTAGAACAAAGAAGAATAAAGTAAGTGGAATCGGTCTACTCTGTTTTAAAACTATTGGCTACGGTAATCAAGGCTGTGTAGTGCTGGCAAAGGGTTAGACAAATTAATCAACTGACCAAAGTAGAGAACCCAGAAACAGACCCACACAAATATGAGCAAAAGTTGCAAAATCAACTCAATGAAGGAAAGGTAGCTTTTTCAACAAATAATGTGGCAGCGGACTTGGCCCAGTGGTTAGGGCGTCCGTCTACCACATGGGAGGTCCGAGGTTCAAACCCCAGGCCTCCTTGACCCATGTGGAGCTGGCCCATGCACAGTGCTGATGCGCGCAAGGAGTGTCCTGCCACAAAGGGGAGCCCCACGCTCAAGGAGTGCGCCTCGTAAGGAGAGCTGCCCAGCGCGAAAGAAAGTGCAGCGGACAAAGAAGACGCAGCAAATAGACACAGAGAACAGACAACCTGGGGGGGGGGGGGGAGGAGGGGGGGGAGGGGGGGGGGAGGAGGGGGGGGAGGGGGGGGGAGGAGGGGGAAGGGGGAGAAGGGGGAAAGGAGGAGAAGGGAGGAAGGGGAGAGAAATAAATAAAATAAATCTTGAAAAAAAAACAAATAATGTTGGAGTAAGTGGACATCCTTATGCAAAAGATAAATCTTGACATTAACCTTACACTTTCGATAAAATATTAATCCAAAATGGATCACAGACTTAAATGTAGATGAAATGATAAAACTTTTAGAAGAAGAACATGTAAGAACTCTTTGATACCTAGAGCTAGGCAAAGAGTTCTTAGAATTGATAACAAAACATGATCTACAAAAAGGAAAAATTAGTCATTTGGACCTTGAAAAAATTAAAAAGATTTTTCCCTATTAAAGACCTAGTTAAAAGGATGAAAAGACAAACTACCAGTGGGGGGAAATGTTTGCAAACCTCGTATGTGACAAAATTCAGAATACTTAAAGAACTCTCTAAAGTCAACAATATAAAAAGTAAATAATCCTATTAGAACATAGGCAAAAGACATGAAAAGACATTTCACTGAAGAAAATACCTAGGTAGCAAAAAAGCACCTGAAAAGATATTTAACATCATCACCCATTAGATAAATGCAAATTGATTCCACAATGAGATATCACTACATACCATCCAAAAGTCTGAATAAAAAATAATAATAACTCTAAATGTTGGTGAAGATGCTGAGAAACTCCATCATTCATATATTGCTGGTGTGAAGGTAAAATGGCACAGCCACTCTGGAAAACAGTTTGACAGTTTCTTACCAAACTAATCCTGCAACTACTTCATGACCCAGCAATTGCACTCCTGTGCATACAGCCCAGAGAATTGAAGGTTTATATTTACACACAAAAAAACTGTATTAAATGTTTATAGCAGCGTGTTTGTAATAGCCAAAAAAACTGGAAACAACCCAGATGTGCTTTGATGGGTGAAAAGATAAACAAATCATGGTGCATCCTTACTATGAAATACTACTTAGCAATTAAAAGAATGAACTACTGATCCACATAACAACCTTGATGAATCTCCAAAGAATTATCCTGAGTGAAAAAAAGTCAACCCCAAAAGGTTACATACTGAATTATTGTATTTAGATAACATTTTTGAAATGGCAAACTCATATAAATGGAAAACAGATTGGTGGTTGCCTGGGATTAAGGAAGAGGTAGGGTAAGAGGAAAGGGGTGTGGATACAAAAGGGCAACATGAGGGATCCTTGTGGAGGCCAGAAAGTTCTGTTTCTTATCAACATCCTGGATGTGAGATTGTACTGCAGTTTCGTCATTGTGGTCTACTGGGTAAAATGTACATGGGATCTCTCTCTATTATTTCTTACAATTGTAGGTACATCTACGGTGATCTCAAAATTTAAAATTTAAAAGCCATGTTAGCCAAACCTTGAATTCATGTAATAGAACATCAAAACAGAGAACAAAGACATCCAAATGTGGGTACAATCAAAATAATCTTGAATATCACCCTAGTTCTCCTTCAGATCAGAAGAAGAAAGAAGAGGGGCTGGAATATAGACAGAAGTAAAGAGTTAGTACAACTTCTCACTGCTCCAGGCAAGATGAGATAAATGACACAGAGGAGAAGGAAAGCATGTATCATTTTAGAATTTGCAGGTCCCCAGGGGATCTGAGTCTCACCTTGTCTCATCAGAGTGGCACAGCAATTCCTCCAATACTGCAGCAATGAGTAGGTGGATGTCTAGTTTCCTTAGGCATCCTCCAGAGTTAAACAATATTGGCCATGCTTTAGACTGGCGAGATGTAGTTCTGGCTCTTATCAAAACATCTAAACTGGAACTCCAGCCTCAATAACCTACCAATTCTCTAAATTATTGTTACTAAAAGTCAACCACACTCTTTATTTTCAAACAGGGCATTTGTGCCTAAATTAAAATGGCTACCATATAAGACAGGTGTATCCAACTGGTGGCTGCAAAAAGAAATCACTGATACTAAATAACAGATGCAAGAGAGTGGAAGGGTCCAGGGCTCCTAGCCATGGCGATTGATTCAGGGATGGTAATATGGCCTAATCTGTCCAGGAGCAGACCCACGACTCTCATTCAAATTGCTGGGTAAGAGTTCTTTAACGCTGCTCCAAGAAAACAAAGTCTTTCTGGAGATGGGACCAATGCAGAGAAAGCAAAGCTGAGGGAAGGATCCTCACTATATCATTTAGAATCTGGATCATGTGGTAACTGATGCTATCCCTTGTGTTTTCTGTTAGCCAACAAACTTCCTTTATAATTAAGTTGCTTTGGGATTTGTTTTCTGTCACTTGCAACCAAAAGAGTCCTAAACATGAGAAATGGACTGTTGTATGAGTTCCTGTCACCTAAGTGGACAAGCAGAGGTGGGATGATTGTGAAGGATGTGATAGCAGGATCCTTACCTTAACAGGAGTTTGGGCAATGGGTTTCCCCTAAGGTATTTTCTTGTTCTTATATATATAACATTTCATGACCTTCTTAGTGAAATTTTAGGGCTATTTATTGCTTACTTGGGAAGAGTGCCAGAATTTCTCAGCATTTTAATCACCCCAGTGATCATTTGCTTTACCTAGGCAGGTAAAGTCCTTTCTGACAGCTCCTTATTGTGGACTATGAAACTCTGCCTGATCTAGGTACTGCTCATGTCTCTAACCTCCCCTCCTTCCACTCTCCCCACACTTCCATTCTTCCGCTCACTCTTCCATTGATTCTTTGAATACAACAGGATGTTTCCATCCCAAGATGTTTGTATTTTCTGTTCCCTCTGCCTGAAATGCTCTTCTCCAGATGTTTTCATGGCTGGTTCCTTCTCACCTGAGTTCTAAGGTCACCTTAGAGGAGGATTCCTCTGACTGCCAAATCTGAAGCATCCACCCTATGCCAGCTATTCTCTAGTCTAATGCCATGCAGCACATAAATATCAACTCTGAAGAATCAAGGGTTTTCACATTTTTATCTTGTTCAGTCTTCACAACAGCCCTGAGGATATAAAACCTGAGGATAGAGAGGCAATTCACTTGTCAGAAGTCACAAAGCTAGCCACAGGGAGGTGCAGGATTGAAAGCAGATCTTCCATTCATTCAGTCCGTCAGTCAGCCAATCAATATGCTAATACTCACTGAACACCTACTATGTGCAGATTCTGTTGGGTTTGAACAAAATAATGAACAAGCAAATCATTCCCCTCTGCTCTAAATGAGAGTGATGTCTGGAGAATTGGGAATCTGTGGAATGAATGAAATAAAATTTAGTAAGCAGAGTTGATGCAACTGGGCATTGAATATGTAGAGGGGCATGTATGCAGTAAAAATGGAGAAGGCACCATCCAAAGAGAAACCCCAACTATTATGCATTAACCTTATTACACTTGAATCTTCAACTATTTCCCCAACACACCATTCAAACAACTTGGTTAAATTGTGAACAAAATGTTTGACACCATTGGCCTCCCAATCTCTCCCCTGGAGTATTTCAATATTTCTTATTGGGGACACCAATGAACTTGCTCATTCAAAAAAATATGAGGTCCCATATACCCCCCACCCCCCTCACCCCACTCCTCCCCCCATAACCACAATCTCCTCCATCATCATGAGACATTCATAGCATTTGGTGAATACATCTCTGAGCACCACTGCACCTCATGGTCAATGGTCCACATCATAGTCCTCACTCTCCCACATTCCACCCAGTGGGCCATGGGAGGACATACAATGTCTGGTAACTGTCCCTGCAGCACCACCCAGGACAACTCCGAGGCCGAAAACACCCCCACATCTCATCTCTTCCTCCCATTCCCTACCCCCAGCAGCCACCATGGCCACTTTCTCCACACCAATACCACATTTTCTTGATTACTAATCACAATAGTTCATGAATAGAATATCAGTAAGTCCACTCTAATCCATATTCTATTCCTCCATCCTGTGGACCTTGGAATGGTGTGTCCACTCCACATCTAAATCAAGAGGGGGCTTAGATTCCACATGGATGCTGGATGCAATCCTCCTGCTTTCAGTTGTAGGCACTCTTGGCTCCCTGATCTACACACATTTTTTAAGGTTTTTTTTTATCCACCCCCCAACCCCAATCCTTCCCTTGTCTGTCTGCTCATTGCTTTGCTTGCTATGTCTGCTCGTCTTCTTCAGGAGGCACCGGGAACCACAGCCTGAGCTACATGCACTTCCTGTGGGCTGCAGTGTCTGCTGACTTGCACATCTGGCTCAGTGCAGAGGATTGCAGCATCTAGCTCGTTGCGGCAGGTTGAGGCATCTGCTCTTCTTCCTTAGGAGGCACCAGGATCAAACCCAGAACCTCCCATGTGGTAAGCAGATGCGAAACTGGTTGAGCCACATCTGCTTCCCTACACACACTTTTGAAGCTTTTGATTTTACTTTGTATTATCAACTATTGCTGTGAGACCACACAATCTCACAGCAGATCTCCACAGGGCTCAGCTGGGCTGGGCTGCAGGCTGAAAGTTGATTCTGGGTAGGTATTCTGGGTCTGTTCCACAGGTCTCTCAGTCTCCCTGCTTCCTGATGGATGGTGATGGCAGAAGAGCAAAAAGAACAAACAGAACATGTGATTGCTCTTGAGACCTAAGCTCAGAGCTGGCATGCCAGCACTTCTGCCAATAGCCAAATTAATTCCCAAAGCCAAGGGGCAGAGAAGCATACTCCACATTTAGTGGGAAGAATTTCAGTGGTGTGTGGCAAAGGGCATAGACACATGAAGGGATAAAGAATTGGGACCAATAATTAAATACATCATGAATATATTAAATCCCCATGAATCTATTATCTGTTGAAAAATAAATAATATTTAAATGTAGAAAGATCATACATAGACAAATACATACACATGCATATATAATAACCAATGAGAAGGAATTCATAAAGAAGGAGAGAGACTGAACATACCCAAGAGGGGTTATCCAGGAACAGAGTGCTGGGAGGCAGGAATGGATGCATCCAAGTTCCAGTTGGAAAGCCTGGGAAAGTCAAAGGACATCTCTTCTACCATGAGGGGAAGAAAGGACAAACAGATGAGTATAGGTGAGGTAATTCGTTCCCCATGCAGAAACCAGAGCAGGCTTTTTTGTAATAATAACCTTTATTTCCAGAGAAGTTTTAGATTATAGAAAAGTTTCATTGAAAGTATAGGTGATTCCCATATAACCCATCCCCTCCCCCACTCACATTTTCCCCTATTAATAACATCTCACATTCATATGGTACGTTTGTTACAATTGATGACCCAATATTGAAGTAATGCTACTAACCAAGGTCTATAGTTCACATTGTTTTACACTTTGTGCTGTACAGTTTTATTGGATTTGACAAATGTAAACTGGCATGTATCCATCATTGCAATACCACACAGAGCAATTCCAATGCCCTAAAAATACCACCTATTCTTTCCCCCCTCTTCAGAACTTTCATAATCATTATCTTAATTCAGTGTTAGGAGTTCTGTCATTACCACCCACTAATAACTACAATAACTACAATAACTGCTTCAGATTGATAGGGGCCTTAGATATTATGGGGCAGATTGAAAGAACTGTTTTGCTTGCAGTTGTAGATACTCTTTGTTTTTTGGGATGGGGGATGTCCATCATCATCATTTCATTAGTTGTCCTGGGCAAATCTGAAGAGTTGGAGAGTAGGTGTTTGCCACAACTCTGCTAAGATTCAGGGCTCAACTGGCATGTGAACAGACCAAAGATTTAAGTTTCTGAAACATATATTTAACAGGTATAGTGATAATTATAGGTTCAAATAAAAGGAGTAGAAGAATCATGTGATGGGAAATTTTAAATGAGTCTAACTCAGTTATATTGGAGATATAGATTATCATATATTAAAAAATAAGGCCCACTAACGGGGTTGTGAGCCTTGTCAGTAGTGTCTGGACATTCCTGGAGTCCAGGAGAGAACTTTTTTTTTTTAAGCTTTATTTTTTATCTGTTTCTCTCCCTTCCCTGCCCTCTCCCCTCCCCACACCCCCCACACAGTTGTCTGTTCTCTGTGTCCATTCGCTGTGTGTTTTTCTGTGTCCACTTATATTCTTGTCAGCAGCACTGGGAATTTGTGTCTCTTTTTGTTGCATCATTTTGCTGCATCAGTTCTATGTGTGTGCAGCACCACTCCTGGGCAGGCTGCACTTTTTCATGCTGGGCAGCTCTCCTTATGGGGTGCACTCCTTGTGCGTGGTGCTGCTCTACACAGGGGACACCCCTGCATGGCATGGCACTCCTTGTGTGCATCAGCACTGTGCATGGGCCAGCTCATCACACAGGTCAGGAGGCCCTGGGTTTGAACCCTGGACCTCCCATGTGGTAGGTGGACTCTGTCCATTGAGCCAAATCCGCTTCCCAGGAGAGAACTTTTGTTTGAGGCTTTGTTTACTGTGGCAGTTAGTGAAATCTATCTGAGACCTGCATAAGTGTAACCTCTGGAAAGACCTCCTGACTCGCTTTGCAATCTCTTGGGCATAAAAATTATTTCATATTTAATGTTTCCCACTTTTGGTCAAGGTTCTTTTTCCAACTGCATCACTGGTTGGAACTTGGTAGTAATCCCTCTATGCCAGGGAGGTTCATCCTTGGAAGTCATGTTCCACATCAAGGGGAAGGTAGTAAGTTTATTTGCTGAGTTTGCAGAGCAACCTTCTCAAAATATGAAATAGATCATCTGATTTTCCCACTTAAAACCCTCCAGGGGCTTCAAACTACACTTAGAGTAAACCCAAAGTCCTTACCATGGCCTTGAAGGCCCAAAATGATTTTCCCTGTCCCCTCTCTAATTTCTTCTCCCTCCTCCCTTTGACTCCCCTCCATGCCATTGACTATGCTTCAGTTGCAATGGACTCTCTGCTCCAACCTCCAGGTCTTTGCCCTCTCAGTTTTCTCTCTTAGAACACCTTTCCCACAATTCTTCACAAGACTGGGCTCTTCCTGTTGTTCAGATCTTACTTCAATAGTCACATGCCACTAAAAGAACTTCCTAAAAGTCGTGATCACCACCACCCCAGGTCCACTGCAAGCCTGTTCTGCTGTCTTTCTATCACTTATTGCCACCTTAACTTGATGTGTTGATTGGTTCATTTGTTTATGATGTCTCCCCCCACTCAAATAAAATCTCCATGGGGACAAGAGCCCTGTCTGTCCTGTTCACTACTGAATACCCAGCATCTAACTCAGTGCTGTACAATGGCAAATGAGGGGGAAAGTTGGAGGTCCAGAATGGTATCTGGTGGACTGATTGTCCTAAAGGCCCCAGTTATTCTTCCTTCTGTATCCACACCCTTTGAAAATGCCCTTCCACCCAACTCTGGGATTGCCCATCAGACTTGCTTTAGCCAGTGAGGAGTAGTAAACTTGACTTAAGCTGAGGTTTTGAAAACTACTTATGTATTTCTTCTTCCTCTTGTGCTGCTCTGCTTCTGCCATGAGAACAAGTCCAGTTTAGCTAAGGCCATTCTAGATCAACTGATGGCAGTTGCATGAGCAAATCCAGTATAAATCAGCCAAGGCAGCCCACACCAACAAAACTGCCCAATTGATCTATAGATTCATGAGAAATGAAAAATGATGGTATTTTAAGTCAGTAACTTTGGGCCAGTTTGTTGTGCAGCATTATTATGACAATAGATAACTAACCCAAGGTACAACATAAAGACAAGGAGATTAGTTAACTAGGCATTGGCAAACCAGTGGGTGACTCTAAGTAATGCTCTTTGACCATATCACTCTAAAAACTTCATCCTAAGGATTAGGAAAGAATAGTCCCCAGTATTCTAGGCTAGTAGAAAACTTCTACAATATTAAATTTACTTCTGGCAGCTTTCCCCAAATTTTATCCCCAAAGCCCCAGGTGATTAGCCAGGAGAGAGAATAGGCATTGAGAGCCCTGGAAAACAGGAGAGTCTGTAGAGCATACCACTGAATCCTGGCAACAACCGTGGGGGTAGGTGTTTTGTCCCCATTTTGCAGATGGGGAAACTGAGACTCTGAAGGGTGTGGTGATTTGCAGAGACTCAAACAGCTGGTGAGGGATGAGGGCAGGGATTGGACCCTAGGTCAGTCTTACTGAAAAGCTCATGTGACTTTCACCACACTGTAGAGCTGCCTGAGAGCGTCCATGGAGCAAGACCCTGGGGTCTTCTCCATGCCACCTCTTGGTGCCCAGCCCCATTCTTTCCTGAGCCTATTACCCTGCTGAGTGTTAAACCTGTTAGAACATCCCCTTTGTTTACAGTCTTTTCAATAGACGAAAGAAAACCTGGCAGTTATTTCTGCAGACAGCTTTAAGAACACATATTGGCCAATCTTTACAGATTTAATTGTCTATAAAATTACTCTGTGTGCAATTCTCATATGGATGTTCAGTGTCTTGCACTCTGCATGCTTGTTAGCTGATGCTTTCTCCCAGTTTGGGGCTCTGGAGCCAGAAACACATGGCTTCAACACAAAGCTAGGCTACTGACCAGATGTTTGACCTTAGGTGGGTGACAAACCCTCCTGGGCTTCAATTTCCTCCATCTGTAAATAGGATAATTGCAGTAACTTGTCATGAAGTTGGAATAATTATATGAAACTGTAAAGCAAAACTGTTAGCTCTGTGCCTGGCACATACATAGTATGGGAGCCAATATTTCAAGATCTTAACTCACTGTTCTCCCCCCTGAACTTCCTGGAATCTTTCTTCTTCCCTCTCCACCCCACCCCCCACCCTTACTCTACCACCACCAGTAGAGTAGAGGCCAGTAAGTCTTGAACTTACTTAGGTAACAAATGATTCAAAAGAGGAAGAAAGAAAGAGCAAGACACTAGACTTGAAAGCATCAAAAGTTTGAGCCCTGATGAATTCAAGGTATAAACTTTATACCATACGGAAGAGATTGGAAAAAGACTGGATGAAGAGCCAGAGTATCAGCTATGCCACAGGTAACAGAAAGTCCAACTCAAACTTGCTAAACAAATAATAGGAAATTTATTGGTTCAAGTGATTTGCAGGGCCAGAGGGATAGCAGTTTCAGATGTGATTTATTCAGGACCTCATCAGTGTCACCCAAAGAAGGGCTTCCCAGCCTTCCACAGAGGATGTTCCAAATCCCTTTTGGAGACAAGATGGCCACCTGCTACTTGGTGGGGGGAGGGGAGGCAGGGCTCCACGACACAAGGGAGGGAGTGTGTCTCTGAGCAGCTCCTGCCGGAAACATCCTGCCAACCTTGTATCTTATCTTATTGGCCTGGGATGGGTCATATGCAAATCTGAACCAATCATTGGAAGGATCAGTTATGCTGAATAGCTAAACTCAACAAGTCCTCATTCCCAGGGCTTAGAGTCTTTATCCTCCAATCACTGAAAGGCTGTTGTGGGTAATAAGTCCTTTAATTGGTGAAGAATTTAAGGCATAAATTTTATGCCATATTCAGTAGGTTGGAAAGTGAATAGATGAAGGGTTTTCTAAAAGTTATTTTACCCATACTCAATTAGCTTTCTAAAAGTTATCTTACCCCTTCTATTACCCCTTCCCTGAAGGGTTTATGGGTTACAGTTTATTCAGGCCCCCTTGGGTTCTCAAAATCAAGGCAACTATTATTATCCCTTTTAGAATGTGACATCTAGAATGAGACACAGCTCTCCAAGGACATCTGGCCAGCGCTGAGCATCAGGGGACTGTCACCACCAATAATAAGCATAACAATAATAATAATATAGCTAACATTTATTGAGTTACTGTCCGTCAGATACTATGCTAAACATTTCATGTTTGAACTCTTTTAATCCTCACAACAGCTCTATGAAGTAGGTCTTATTATCCCCACTTTACAGATGATGAAACAGGCACAGAAAGGAGAAATAACTTGCCCAAGATCATACAGCTTATCAGTGGAAGCACTGGGATTTGAATCCAGGAGGACTTACTCAAGCTTATATGCTGTGCTGCCATGATGCCATTCATGTTTATATGAGACTTTTGAAAGAAACCTTCATTCATCACTTGGAAAATATTTATTGACTGTGATATGCCAGGAAATCTGACTGTAATTAAAATTCATTCATTCTCCAGAAATATTGTTGGATACTGACTGTACCAAGCACTGTATTTGGAGCCAGAGATTATGGTGGTGAACAGTCCTAACCTAGATCCTTTCTCATGAGGTTCACAGTCTATATTTCCTTGCTAGTAATGCCCAGCATGTGGTCAGCTAAAGGCTCAGGGCTTTATGTACAGTTGTACAATTTGCATACTGAACAATATATTTTGGCATTGAATTGAGTCTCTCCAAAAAAGATAACTTAAAAAAAAAAAAAGAGAAAGATAACTTTTTCTAAACTTTGGCTCACCAAGGCATCTTCTAGCAGTGCTGCATCTACTTAGCAGGGGAAGCTTGTTCTGATTTACACGAAGACACCATATATGTTAACCATGATGCTATAAAAACTGTTTCCATTCCCATCCCCATCTTAAAATTCTAGATTTTGGGTTTGTTTCCAGATAAGGTGCCACTAAACTATCCTTCTCAGTTCCATTATTTGTCTAGTTGAGCTGATATTGATGTATGCAAGGGACTTATACCTACTGCATTGCATCGCCAAAGAGCTGGTCCTCTCAGGCAGTGCTTGCTTAGTGACCCTCTCTTCTTCATTGAGGGTTCTTTGCATCCTGAGACGTTCAATGTCCATCCAGGAGCCACTCAGCTAGATCCAGAAACAATATACTCTTTGGAGATAGAATCTCCTCCCCCATAAAAAAAAAGTCCAGAGTCCACCACCCAGGGGGACCCAGATCTGTCTACCACTACCCCAATCCCAAGTAGATTTGGAGTTGACTTGGATGCAAGCACTGCCCAGGAGCCTGTAGCAGATGCTGTCTGCATTCCCTCCCTCCCTTCACTGTTTTCACGCACACCAGCTCCCAGTATGCTTTCACTCCCCACAGCCAGCACCTGCACCTCTTTGCTGGAGGCCCGTCTTCAAGGCTGCTAGAACCCACTCTGCCTGTGCTTGCCTGAAGTGGTTGGGCATTTATGTTCCCCATGTCCTAAGGAGGCCCGATAATTAATGGGTATGGGGGAATGAACACCCTGGCTGCCTTTCCCCATGACTGGGACTCCAGTCTTAAGGCTCCCCGTGGGACCGCACCTACGGTCCCCTCTGTGGCACATTACTTGATACGACCTTATGGCTTGTCCTCCTTCCCTTCCCTGTCTCACTTTTTTTTTTTTATTTTTTTTTATTTTTTAATTTACATTAAAAAAAATATGAGGTCCCATTCAACCCCACCGCCCCCGCCCCCCACTCCCCCCACAGCAACACTCTCTCCCATCATCATAACACATCCATTGCACCTGGTAAAGTTCATCTCTGAGCATCACTGCACCCCATAGTCAATGGTCCACATCATAGCCCAGACTCTCTCACGTTCCATCCAGTGGGCCCTGGGGGGATCTACAGTGTCCCGTAATTGTCCATGAAGCACTATCCAGGACAACTCCACGTCCCGAAAATGCCTCCACATCTCATCTCTTCCTCCCGTTCCCCACACCCAGCAGCCCCCATGGCTACCGTTCCCACACCCATTCCACATTTTCTCTGTGGACATTGGATTGGTTGTGTCCATTGCACACCTATGTCAAGTGAGGGCTTAGATTCCACATGGGTACTGGATGCACTCCTCCCGCTTCTAGTTATAGACACTCTAGGCTCCATGTTGTGGTGGTTGACCTTCTTCAACTCCATGTTAGCTGAGTGGAGTAAGTCCAATAAATCAAAGTGTAGGAGCTGAAGTCTGTTGAGGCTCTGGGCCTGGGTGTCATATTATCAGTCCAGAGATTCAAATCCCCTACATATATCTCAAACCCAGCACCAACTACAATTCCAATAAAGTAGCATGCAAGTCTTGTGAAAAGAGATCCCCTCTGAGTCCAATTCCATCACGCAGACTCAAAAGAACCAATACCTGGGGTTGTATCTACCTTATCTGTCTCTTAGACTCTGTTCAGTTGTACATAGGGCTATTCCTTCTGACAACCTCCAGACTCTTTTTTAGAGACTCACAGCCTTATAATCTCATTTCTCCTTTCCATTTCCCCCTTACATTAGGTCAAACCGCTTCCCGAAGTCATGTTATTATATGTAGACAGATATATTCTGCTGTTCTGCATTGAATCTTTAATTCAAGGTCATTTTCTAGTTGCTTCTTCAGCTGGTATGTGGTAGTGATCCCTCGGTGCCAGGGAGGCTCATCCCCGGGTGTCGTGTCCCACGCTGGGGGGAATGCATCACATCTACACGCTGAGTTTGGCTGTGAGAGTGGCCACATTTGAGTAACATGAAGGCTGTCAGGAGGAAACCCCCAGGCACAATGCTACTCTAGGCCTTGTTCTTATTGCAGGTGTATAGGCTCAAAAGTGTAGCCATTAGTATCAAGAGCCCACTGTTGGGCCCTCCTTCCTTCCTGGTTCTTGCCGTTGCATCTGGAGGATTGCCGCTGCTCTCCCAGGGCCCACAACAGTGACCCCCCAGCCAGGAGCCCAGTACCCCCCCAGCTGTTGTTTTTAATTGTTTCCACTATGAGTATATATAGACATTACCATATACCCTGGGCATATGCCCTGTATAACTCCCTGTCAACCATATATATCTTGTCAATAACATCCCATATCAGTATTCCTCCACTGCCATTGTTGAACCACTCTGTGATCCAAAACTTCCCGTAAAGTGAATCCCAACATAATGTCAGCTTCAGAAGAGTCTTAGATCACCGAAATTCATATATACAATATACAGTATTTCCCCAGATCCACCATAAAACCTTTTCCCTTCCACAGCAATAATCTTTTAACTTATTCATATCATATTTCCTGAAACTGATGTACAGATTCCGAAACTATAGTTTTCAAACAAGGTAACATTTGTGCTTACTATGTGGTCCATACTTTAGGTTGTACAGTTTTCTAAATTTTTTAGTTATCCTATGTTTTGTCTTATGGATTTCATTATTAGTCTGTCATCCCCTATATGTTTTTGGTGTAATATTAGCTGTTTTATATTCATCCTCGTGTACTCTCACATAACTCCTCTTTTGCCCCCTTATTTACCTTTGTTCCATCCATTGCACATCCATTTTCCCCTCCCCTTAGGGCCCACAACGCCTGCCAATCTAATGCCCTGGGAGCCATCCTTTCTCACGAGAGATACAGCTCTCTCTATTCGACGGCATTAGTCTTCCCCAGGATATGGGTCCACCCCACCCAATGGTAGAACCCACCTTGGCAAAATGAGCCTTCAGCCATTCCCTCCGGAGTCCGTGCCGCATCAGACCATACCCCCTGAGCGTCCTAACCAGGTAACCCTCCTACTTATACTTTGATACGTTTTACTCAACATTTAGTTCTCAATGAACTTCTGACACTCTCCCATGTTTGTATGTTGCCCCTCCCTCCCACCTATTTCTTGGACCATATTACCCCTCTTCCCATCCCCAGCCCCCCTCAAACCCAGAAAACCCCACCCGAAGGTAACCCCTTGCCCCCATTTTGTCCCTTCTTTGTGCTCATACTTACCGCCAGCTCATCACAGATTCCACCCCTGCAGACATTAACTCACATCCTTCCTCCACCCCCCAATTTCCAGTAAGCCACTTTTCCAGACTCTAGCTCTCTGAGGCAGTTAACTTATTTCATATCATTGAGGTCATATAGTATTTGTCCTTCAATGCCTGGGTTGCTTCACTCAACATAAGATTCTCAAGGTTCATCCATGTTATCACGTGCGATTGTACTGTACTGGTTCTTACAGCTGAGTAGTATTCCATTGTGTGTATATACCACATTTTATTGATCCACTCATCTGTTGATGGACATTTGGATTGATTCCAACTTTTGGCGATAGTGAACAATGCTGCTATGAACATTGGTGTACATATATCGGTTTGTGTCCTTGTTTTCAGATCTGATGGGTATATACCCAGCAGTGGTATTGCTGGGTCATATGGCAAATCTATGGATAATTTTTTGAGAAACTGGCAAACTGTCCTCCAGAATGGTTGGATCCTTCTGCATTCCCACCAGCAATGGATGAGTGTTCCCCTTTCTTCACATCCTCTCCAGCATTTGTATTCTACTGTTTTTTTCATGGCTGCCAATCTTATGGGAGTAAGATGGTATCTCATTGTAGTTTTGATTTGCATTTCCCTGATAGCTAGAGATTTGGAGCATTTTTTCATGTGCTTTTTAGCCATTTGTATTTCTTCTTTGGAGAAGTGTCTGTTTAAATCTTTTTCCCATTTTTTAAATGGGTTGTTTATCTTTTTGTTTTCGAGATATATGAGTTCTTTATATATGCAAGTTATAAGTCTCTTATCAGATATATGGTTGCCAAATATTTTCTCCCATTGTGTGGGTTCCCTTTTTACTTTCTTGACAAACTCCTTTGAGGTGCAGAAGGCTTTAATTTTGAGGTAGTCCCATTTATCTATTTGTTCTTTTGCTGCTCGTGCTTTTGGTGTGATATTCATGAAGCCATTTCCTATTACAAGGTCCTGTAGATGTTTCCCTACACTGCTTTCTAAGGTCTTTATGGTCTTGGCTCTTATATTTAGGTCTTTGATCCATCTTGAGTTGATCTTTGTATAAGGTGTGAGATGGTAATCCTCTTTCATTCTTCTACATATGGCTATCCAGTTCTCCAGGCACCATTTGTTGAATAGGCCATTCTCTCCCAGTTGAGAGGGTTTGGTGGCTTTATCGAATATTATATGGCTATATACATGAGGTTCTATATCTGAACTTTCAATTCGATTCCATTGGTCTGTGTGTCTCTCCTTATGCCAGTACCATGCTGTTTTCACTACTGTAGCTTTGTAGTATGTTTTAAAGTCAGGAAGTGTGATTCCTCCTATTTCATTTTTCTTTTTCAATATGTCTTTGGCTATTCGGGGCCTCTTTCTATTCCAAATAAATTTCATAGTTAGTTTTTCTAGTTCCTTAAAGAAGGCTGTGTTGATTTTTATTGGGATTGCATTGAATGTGTAGATCAGTTTTGGTAGGATAGACATCTTAATAATATTCAGTCTTCCTATCCATGAACAGGGAATATTCTTCCATTTATTTAGGTCTTCTTTGATTTCCTTGAACAATCTTGTATAGTTCTCGATGTATAAGTTTTTTACCTCTTTAGTTAAATTTATTCCTAAGTATTTGATTTTTTTATTTACTATTGTGAATGGTATTTGTTTCTTGATTTCCTCCTGATCTTGCTCATTATTGGTGTACAGAAATGCTACTGATTTTTGCGCATTGATCTTATAACCTGCGACTTTGCTAAACTCATTTATGAGTTCTAGGAGCTTTGTTGTAGATCTCTCAGGGTTTTCTACATATAGGATCATGTCATCTGCAAATAATGAAATTTTGACTTCTTCCCTTCCAATTTGAATGCCTTTTATATCTGGTTCTTGTCTCAGTGCTCGAGCAAGTACTTCCAAAACAATGTTAAATAGGAGCGGAGACAATGGGCATCCTTGTCTTGTTCCTGAGTTTAGAGGGAAGAATTTCAGGATTTCACCATTGTAAACAATGTTGGCTTTCGGTTTTTCATATATACTCTTTATCATGTTCAAAAAGTTTCCTTGTATTCCGATCTTTTGGAGTGTTTTTATCAGGAAGGGGTGCTGTATTTTGTCAAATGCCTTTTCTGCATCTATAGATATAATCATGTGGTTTTTTTCTCTCAATCTGTTTATATGGTGTATTACATTGATTGATTTTCTTATGTTGAACCATCCTTGCATACCTGGAATAAATCCCACTTGGTCATGGTGTATAATTCATTTAATGTGTTGTTGAATACGATTATCAAGTATTTTGTTAAGTATTTTTGAGTCTAGGTTCATTAGAGAAATTGGTCTGTAATTTTCCTTTCTTGTGGTGTCTTTGTTTGGCTTTGGTACTAGGGTAATGTTGGCATCATAGAAGGAATTAGGCAATGTTCCTTCTGTTTCGATTTTTTGGAATAGTTTCAACAGGATTGGTGTTAGTTCTTTCCGGAATGTTTTGTAGAATTCACCTGTGAAGCCGTCTGGCCCTGGGCTCTTCTTAGTTGGGAGATTTTTAATGACTGATTCTATCTCTTTGCTTGTGATTGGTTTGTTAAGATCATCAATTTCTTCTTTCATCAGTATGGGCTGCTTATGTATTTCTAGGAATTTGTCCATTTCCTCTAAATTGTCATTTTTGTTGGAATATAGTTTTTCAAAGTATCCTCTTATGATAGTCTTTATTTCTGTGGGGTCAGTGGTGATATCACCTTTCTCATTTCTTATTTTGTGTATTTGCATCTTTTCTCTTTTTTTCTTTGTTAGTCTCGCTAAAGGTTTGTCAATTTTGTTGATCTTCTCAAAAAACCAGCTCTTGGTCTTGTTTATTTTTTCAAGTGCTTTCTTATTTTCTATTTCATTTAGTTCTGCTCTTATCTTTGTTATTTCCTTCCTTCTTCTTCCTGTTGGGTTACTTTGTTGTTGTTTTTCTAATTCCGTCAAAAGTGCAGTTAGTTCTCCAATTTTTGCTCTTTCTTCTTTTTTGATATATGAATTTATGGCTATAAATTTCCCTCTCAGTACTGCTTTTGGTGCATCCCATAAATTTTGGTATGTTGTGTTATCATTATCATTTGTTTCAAGGTAGTCATTGATTTCTTTTGAGATTTCCTCTTTGACCCACTGTTTTTCTAAGAGTGTGCTGTTTAATTTCCAAATTGTCGTGTGAAGTCTGGGTCTCTGTCCCTTGCAAATTTCCAGCTTGACTCCACTGTGGTCAGAGATACTGTTTTGTATGATTTCGATCTTTCTGAATTCATTAAGCCTTTCTTTGTGGCCTAGCATATGGTCAATCTTGGAGAATGTTCCATGTGCGCTTGAGAAAAATGTATATCCTGCTGTGTTTGGGTGTAATGATCTATATATGTCTATTAGATCCAGCTCTTCTAATATACTGTTCAAATGTTTTGTTTCTTTAGTGATTCTCTTTTGAGATGTTCTGTCCAGAGTTGATAGTGGTGTATTAAAATCCCCCACTATAATTGTAGATGCATCTATTCTTTCACTTAGTTTTTCCAGCGTTTGCCTCACATATTTAGAGGCGCCCTTGTTAGGAGCATAAATATTTATGATTGTTCGAACTTCTTGACAGATTGTCCCTTTCACTAAAATATAGTATCCTTCTTTGTCTCTCACAATTGTTTCGCATTTAAAGTCTATTTTGTCTGATATTAATATAGCTACTCCTGCCTTTTTTTGGTTGTTGTTTGCTTGTATGATTGTTTTCCAGCCATTCACTTTCAACCTCCATGAGTCTCTGGGTCTAAGATGTGTCTCTTGTAGGCAGCATATAGATGGGTCATATTTCCTTATCCAGTGTCCCAGTCTGAATCTTTTGATAGGTGAGTTTAATCCGTTGACATTCAGTGTTATTACGTTTAGAGAGTTATTTATGGTAGCCATATTTTGGTTGGATTTGTGTTTGTTATATTTTGTTTGTATTATTTTATTTTATTTTCCCCTTCTATTTTTGTCTTTCTTGTTGCTTTTACACTCTCCTCCATCTCTGACTGTCCTGTTTTTTCCTTTCTTCCTGCAGAACTCCCTTAAGAATTTCTTGAAGGGGGGGGTTTCTTGTTGATATACTCTTTCAGTTTCTGTTTATCTGTGAATATTTTGAACTCTCCATCATTTTTGAATGCTAGTTTAGCTGGATAGAGTATTCTTGGTTGGAAATTTTTTTCCTTTAGTACCTTGACTATATCATACCACTGTCTTCTTGCCTCCATCGTTTCAGATGAGAAATCAGCACTTAATCTTATGGAGTTTCCCTTGTATGTGATGGTTTTCTTTTCTCTTGCTGCTTTTAGAATTTTTTCTTTGTCTTGAGCATTGGATAATTTGACAAGTATATGTCTTGGGGTGGGCCTGTTGGGGTTTATGACCAGTGGAGTGCGCTGTGCTTCTTGGATATGTACATCTGTCTCTTTCAGTAGATTTGGGAAGTTTTCATTCATTATTTCCTGCAACACTCCTTCTGACCCCTTTCCCTTCTCTTCTCCTTCTGGAATGCCTATAATACGTATGTTTGAGCGTTTTGCGTTATCATTCAGGTCCCTAAGTCCTATCTGGATTTTTTCTACCTTTTTATTGACCGCTTCTACTATCTGTTTGATTTCCAATGCACTGTCTTCCACATCACTGATTCTCTGCTCTGCCTCTTCTAGTCTGCTGATATTTGCTGCAAGTGTATTTTTGATTTCTTGAATTGTGGTGTTCATTTCCATCATATCTGTTATTTTTTTGCGCATGTCTGCAATTTCCCCTCCAAGCTTTGTCTTCACGCTGTTAACCTCTTTCATTACTTCATCAAATTTGTCGGTGATAAATGTTCTGAGATCTTTCATTGCTTGTGCGAAGTCCTGCCCCCCTTCCTGATTTTTAGTTCGTTCATTGGATTCAGCCATGTTTTCCTGATTACTGGTTTGGTTTGTAGATTTTTGTTGCTGTCTTGTCAACATTTTTTCTTGATGGGTTTAATCAGTTCCTTAGCTTCTTTGTCTAGTCTTGGAGATTAATTAGCTGTTCTTTTTGTGTAAGTGTTATATCTTCTCTTTGTCACTTTGTTCTTCTTATTCCAATTTCTTATTGCTAGTTAAGCTCACTTTAAAGGAAAGTATTAGTGCTGGGGAAAGGCAATTGTGTAAGGAAGGAAAAAGTGTGAAGTAGTATTGGTGATATATGTTAACAAAGCAACAATATGAGTTCTGGAGGATGGAGGTTAGATTATGTAAATTGTGTAGAGTTATAGTAGTAGGAAAGTACCTATAATGAGGTAGACGACTGAATATGGGAGGAATGTGGTACGTACTAAGAGGCTATTGCTTTCGTGAGAGAGGGAAAGAGAAAAGAAAGGTAATAGTTTCAGGGACGAATACCAGATGGAAAACTAAACAAAGGCATTAGAAATTAAGAGTTAGACACTTTGTGGATCAAAGAAAGGGAGATGGAATATAGGAGAGATAGCAGATGGTGGAGGATATCAAGTTGTAGGGGAAAGGGGATAGTGTAGATAGGCTAAATCTATTCACAGAGAAATGAGGCAGTGGAGGGTGAGGAAACCCAGCAAATGTGAGGTATTTCCTGCAGGACCTATTGTATTGTTAAGGTAAAATAGTATAAGAAGAATATTGGGGACAAGAAAGAGAGGATTAAAAAAAAAAAAAAAAAAAGAACAACAACAAAAAAAAATTTAAAAAAAACAAAAAACAAAGAACAGAAACCCCGCTGCCAGGCTCGGCTGGGCTCGACTGGGCTCCGGTCCCCCGCCCACCACCCGCCGCGGCTCGGCTGGGCTCGGCTGGGCTCGGCTGGGCTCGGCTTCCCCGCCCGCCGCGGCTCGTCTGGGCTCGGCTGGGCTCAGCTTTCCCGCCCGCCGCCCGCCGCGGCACAGCGCGGCTCGGCTCTCCCGCCCGGCGTGGCGCGGCTGGGCTTGGCCGAGCTCGTCTGGGCTCGGCTCCCTCGCCCACCGCGGCTCGGCCCGGCCTCCCCGCCCGCCACCCGCCGCAGCACAGCGCGACTTGGCTCTCCCGCTCGCCGCCCGCCGCAGCGCGGCTGGGCTCGACCGAGCTCAGCTGGGCCTGGCCCCCCCCGCCCGCCTTGGCTCAGCTGGGCTCGGCCTGACCCGGCTTCCCCGCCCACCGCCCGCCGCGGCGCAGCGCGGCTCGGCTCTCCCGCCCGCCGCCCGCCGCGGCGTGGCTCGGATCCCCCGCCCGCTGCCCACCGCGGCCCAGCTAGGCTATCCTGGCCGCCGCCCACTGGGGCTCAGTGCGGTGCTAGCTGCCTCGGCTCCGCCTACCCAAGGAGGGAATCCTCCACACGTAGCTGGGATCTCCGTGTATATTTCACAGACGGATCCTCTCTGTTACCTTCCCTCAAAATCGATGTCCAGACACCTCCGGACCAGGAAAAATCCCGAAACAGCCCGGTCCCAAAGAGTCTCCGACGCCTCCCAGCCGATTCCCCCCAGGAGCTAGTAACCGGGAAGTTCACTCAGCCGCCATCTTGTCTCCACCTCCCCCCTGTCTCACTTTTTAAACCCCCTAGTGATTATCCCTGGGAACACTTCACTAATAAAAATCTTTCACACCAAACTTTAAGAATCTACTTCAGGGAAACTGAATCTAGAATGGGAACCAAGGAACTTGGCCAAGCCAACGGCCTGCTTACTGGGTGCCCCCTTGCCTCTGCCCCTCCTAAGCCTCCTCCATAATTTCAGGAGACATATGTCAAGTAGAGCCTGAGGCCAGGCCTGGGGCGTTTGACCTAACCCATTGGCTTCCCATGGACTCCATCTCTTTCATTTTTTCCCCAGACCTCCATGATAAATGATTTGCAAAGCCCTTGCCCCTCCCAGGTTAAACTTGGGCAATGGTGTTCAAGGACTCCCTGGGATGGTTCTCTAACTGACAGCTTTATGGGGCCATAGCTGCTGATGTTATATGTGTCCTCAGATAGGCAGGTCTTTTTATACTGTGTGTGTCCCCATAAAAATGATTGGTTTTAAGTTGTTATTCTAATATTGCTGTGATTGTAACATTGAGCCGACAGTCTCAGAAGATGATGGGTATCGAAGTCTGATTAATAGAAGCGGGAGGGTTCCATCGGTCTGCTTGGCGGAAGGATGGGGCTGGTGGGCCACCGATTGCAGGCGGGTGGGAGCTCAGAGCCTGTTATTTTTACGTTATTACAAAGATAGCAGTTAATAAGTGATAACATCATAAATAATCAAAACTGCCGCCTGGAAGGGATAAAACTAGTGGCAGCTCACTGTGGCCTGAGGAGGAGGGAGATGGACAGAGTCCAGAGGGAAACAGACAGAAGGAAAAAAAAACACACGAAGACACACAGAGGAACAAACAGAAAGAGATGTGGACAGAGGGAGAACGATGATGCAGTAGGCTCTAGAGAGACAGAGTCATGGCACAGGCTACAGAGGGAGAACGATGATGCAGTAGGCTCTAGAGAGACAGAGTCATGTCACAGGTATACAGCAGTGGAGATAAGAGAGAGAGAGGCACATGAACAAACCCTGAGGCAGACACACAGACAGAGGGACCCATGGACAAACAAGACACACAAACAGAGCTAGAGACATAGCAGACATGCAAATCAGAAACAGAAGGAGTAACAGAGAGATTAAGACAAATAGGAAATGGCAGGAGAAATGAGAGATGCATGAAACAGTGTTTTAGAGAGGCAGGTGCACAGATGGATGGTAGAAAAAAACAGAGGCCACAATCGCAAACAAAAAGATAATAAGACAAGAACGACAAACTCAAAGGCAGACACAGGCAGAACATTTAAAAGGAGGCCGTGGACAAAGAGAAGGCAAAGAGGAAAAGGCAGGGAGGCCAAATCAGGCCTGCAGGCAGGGGAGTTTCTCAAGCTAGACAGAGTTGGGGGAGCCTGGCAGTTCAGAGTGTAGACACAGGAGCCCGGTCCCAGCCCTGGTTCTGCCTCTTGTCGGCTGGGTGAGCTCAGGCGTGTTCCTTACCCTTCCATGCCTCCGGTTCCTCCTCTGTAAAATGGGGCTGACAGCTACAGCACCTGCTTCATTCAACCCCTCATGTGTAGTTTCCTGCACCTTGGCCAGGGGTCCCACCATGGTTGGCCCCTGGGATGGCTCCAGCGACCCTGGCCTCAGCTGTCCATGCCCTCATTCAGCGCTGAGTGTGGCACCCAGGGACTGGCTTCCAACAAATGGCAAAAGTGATGAGATGTCTCTTCCGGGGTCAGGTTATGAAAGCCTGTGACTCCCATCCTTCTAGCGCTCTCCACCCCCAGGAGCCCTTGCCCTGGGAGAAGGAAGGTACCATGTTGTTAGTTGTCCTGTCAAGAGGTCCATCGAAGCCAGGAGCTGGTGTCTCTGGTCAATTGCCATGGGGACCTCAGGCCTGCCAAAGGCCACCTGAGTGACCTGGAAGTGGGTCCTCCTCGAGGTGAGCCCCGAATGACCCCCTGATGGCAACTTGTGAGACCCTGAGTCCAAAGACCCCTGTAAGTCACACCTGGACTCCTGACCCAGGGAACAGTGAGATCATATGTTTGTTGTTTTAAGCCTCTAAGTGATGGGGTGATTTGTTGCTCAGCAATAGAAGCTGACCACAAATGTGGATTGGGTACCTGGAAGTGGGGTTCTGCTGTAACAAATATGGAGAAATGAGGGTATGGCTTTGGAACCAGGCAAAAGCAGAGGCTGGAAGGGACATCTAGGAGACTGTTGGAGGCAGCGTCAGGATTCCAGGTCAGGTAATGGCGATCCCTCTGTACCCACCAGCACAGGAAAACTCCAGACCCAAAGAAGCCTGTCCTTCCCTTCCTCATGGGGAGCTACGCAGAGAGCATGTCTCACCCAGGGTGGACAAGTCAGGGCTAGGGCCCAGGAATTCCAAGACTAGTGTGCTGAGCTGTCTTGGGCCAGACAGTATCTCCTTGGGGATTAATGACTTCTCTATAATATCAGTTTTATGAGTTTTGTATCTGACCTTTTTTGAGCAAATGAACCCCTGGAAATCTGATGCAAGCTATGGACCATCACCCAAGACATAAGCACATATGTACATGTGGCTCTGTGGGTGCACACACCTACAATTTTATATTAGGACTTGTGGAGCACCTGAAAGCTTTTTATGGATCTTGGGTTAAGAGCTTCTGGACTTCATGAAACAGAATTGCATTGTGGCTATAAGCAAGGGGTTTGTAGCCAGTCTGCCTGAGTTGGAATCTTGCCTCCACCTCCTACTAGCTGTGTGACCTTAGCCAAGTCATTTAACCTCTCTGCACCTCTACTTCCTCATCTGTAAAATGTCATTGATAAAAATACTACCTACCCATAGAGGCTGCTGAGAGGAATAAATTACATATATATAATTATGTATGTATATATATCATATATGTATATATATGGCATAAAGCACAATACTTTATGATAAGTTCTCATAAATCATATGAATATTCCAGGTACGATAATAGAGGACCCAGGAAGTTTCTCTCTCTCTTTGGCCACCATCTGACACTCTTTCATCTTCTCTCTTCCAATCTCAACCCATGTGGGGAACCTGTTTATCTCTCACTCTTTCCCGACTTGGTTTTAGAATGTGGTCTTGAAGGAACTATTCCCATTCCTGTCCCTGCTTCACGGCAGGCACACTGAACCCAGCTTCTCCCTCCAGTGCTGAAGCCAAGTGTAGCTAAGGAGGCACCCCTGAGAGAGCAAGGTGAGCTGGGGCCCCCGTCCCTCTCTGTTTCTCTCTTCTTGTTCTCTTCTATCTACCCAGGGTCTGTATATCTCGTGTACCGCCATCCAATAATAATTACAGCTGACATGGGAGGGCCTACCCCATACCAGGTTTTGTGCTGTACTCTCTGTATCATCTTAACAGCCATTTGAAGTAGCTACTGTTTTCATTCATTCAATAAGTATTTGCTAAGACTCTTGTAGGTGCCAACGATATGGTCATGAATTTTAAAACTGCAGCATCCATAGGAGCTTGTATTCTAACCTCCAGATGAGGAAACTGAAATTTAGAAATTTAAGTGACTCATCATTGTGATGCAGTCTGTCAGAGGCTGAAGCAAGATTTTAGTGCAAATCTCTCCGGAAATTGACTATGGGCAAGAGCTAAACCACTACATTAGATGGCCTCTCCCAGATCCAGCAGCCTCATGAGGAACACAAAAAGTGAAATACATATAGCCCAGTGCAAGAAATGTTCCAAGAGTGGTGGGGCCACAGAGCCAGCACCATAGCAGAGGGCTACTCAAGGGCTACTTCCCACATTTTAGCATCAGCAGCAAGAAGAAACCAGGAGATGCCTTCAACACTGCATAGAAATTTCACTGGTGGGATCATGCAGATCACAAGACATGTGGTCTGCTCTCCACGTTATTGCAGTCAAGAGAGCTGATAAGCTTTCCTTTTGTAACAAAAGTCCCCCTCCAGTTTCCAATAACCAGCTCCCTGTTTCTAGGTAGTACCAGAGCCAGGATTGAAACCCGGAAAGTCTGGCTTCAGAGTCTGGAATCTTAACCAGCCACATTCATCTGCCTCCCCAGACCTAATGCACACTTTTAGGGCATAGGATTCACCAGTAAGGACCCTGAGTCTACAAGCCCTGGAGCACATCTTTGTGCCTCGGTTTCCTCACCTGTGAAATGAAAATACTGATGCTTAGTATTACTTGTTGTGAAGATTAAAGATCGTCTAAACAACACATTTGGTGCCGAGCAAGCTCTCAACAGTGAGTAACTAGTATTGTTAAAGACAGAACCAGGAGAAAGGCCAACGTCTCTTCCCAGGATGACTATGTCTGTCAACTCTCAGCCCCACTCTCCACCTCCACTCTCCAACAAAATCACCCTTGCTCCATAGCCAGAACTGATTGTGCCAACAGTCAACAGTTGACTCATTCTCTGAGTACTGTAATCTGTTATGTTGACAGAGAAACAGCCTGTAGAGTATCTCAAGCCCATTTGGCAAACACAATTAATATCTCCAGCATTAAATTGTCTTTTCCTAATTGTCCATATGGACACCCAGGCAGAAGAAGGGGATGTGCCTTCACTGACAGGATCTTCTGGGTGTGAACTCAAAGGTGCCTTGTCACCACCTTGGAGACCAGACTTGTGTCCCCCCAGCATGGGGTCAGACTGAGGAAATGCTCCAGGGTCTCCCACGTGCATGGTCATGTCCACCATGGTGCAGACGGACACAGAGGCTCACCTGCCCAGTGTTCTCTGAATCTTTCACTGTGATCATGGGAGATAGAGGATTTTAGATCCTGACCTGTCCCTCCAAGCCTTGGATCTTTGAGGTGCAGGCAAATTTCCAGTCCAGATTCTGAGTTGGGCCTGACCACATTGGCTGTGACCTCTCACCAGCAGGATTGTGAGATGTGCCATCAATGCATCTTGCTGCCCTGGCTAAGTATCAAATGTGATTGGAGGACACCCTGACAACTTATATCCACTGGGCCACTGGGCCACTGCCCCTCCGAACTCTGACCTGGAGGTACTTCTCCCTGACCTCCTCCTTGGACTTCCCTTCTGCCACCTCCCCAGTCATTCCCTAACCTTCTCAACACTCATGGTCACCAAAGCAGCAAGCCTGGTACAGTCTACAAGCCCCTTCCCTGAAAACTGTCCCTCCACCTATAGCCAAGTTAGAGCACATGATCCCGACACACCTGTAAGTTAACTAGAGTAGGTCAATCCAACTCTTTCCTTTTGTTCATATGGACTCCTGACAGCAAAAGATAGAAACTCAAACTGGCTTAAGCAATATGGGAATGTAATAACTAATGTAAAGGCAATGTCTAAGAGAGAAGAGCTTCAGGCTTAGCTAAATCTAGATGCTCAACAAGTATGGAGAATCTGTCCTAGCTGTGCTTCCATCTATGACGGCTTTATTTTTGAGTAGCACAGATGACATCTAACAGTTCTAAGCTGATATCCTATCACCTTTGCAACTCAGCGTAAAGAGAGTGTCTCTTTACCAAAAGCCGCAGCAAAGATCTGAAGGTGGACCCTCATTGGCCTTACCTATTTCGTGTGGCCAGCCTGAAAAAAACAGTGGCAAGGATCTAGAATGTGCTGACTGGCCCTACCTGGCTTGCAGATTTATTCCTGGAGCTGGGAATATCGGGGAAGGGGAGAGACCTGACTGAACTACATGGACTCAGGGAGAGGCATGGCCATGAGGGAGGCATTCCCTAAAGGAAAAGCAAGGAGCTACAACTAGAAGAGGGTGAATGGATGGCAGCTCACAAGAGATATTCTGCAATCTCCTGAGAATTGGGACTCAACACCTGTCAATATGGTTTTGCCATAGGGAAAATATATGCCATATGGAAAATATGGTTTTGCCATATGGTTTTGCCATAGGGATGTGCCATCAATGCATCTTGCTGCCCTGGCTAAGTATCAAATGTGACAGGAATCTTTAAGGCAGGGACATGATCAGAGAGGCAGAGAAATCCTGTCCACAAAGAGCACAAAGAAAAATGTACAGGGTGGAGAAATGAGGAGCAAAAATTCTCCCCAGAGGTGAGGATGGACAACCACCATACCAAGGAACCAAGAGAATCTACAACTGCAAGAAAGAGGGTCCCATCCATTAGCCATATAGGATAGAGGTCCCCTCTCAATTAGAGGTGGAGTGGGCATCACCATCCCAGAATTCTCAGGATTGGGGGATAAATTATGGACTTATTGATATTCTACTATAGACTTATTGTGATTCTAGCAATGGAAGAAATTATATCATTCATATGTAGACAGTGGCTACTGGAAGTGCTAAAGGAAGGGAGAGGGAAAAAGAGGTATAATATGGGGGCATTTTCAGGACTTGGAATTGTCCTGAATGACATTGCATTGACAGATACAGGCCATTATATATCTTGCCATAACCTACAGAATTGTGCAGGAGAAAGTATAAACTATAATGTAAACTATAATCCATGCTTAGTGGCAATGCTCCAAATGTGTTCATCAATTGCAAAGAATGCACCACACTAATGAAGGATGTTGTTAACGTGGAAAAGGGTGAGAGATGTGGGGAGTGGGGCACATGGGACTCCCTTATAATTTTTGTGTAACATTTTGTATAATCTAAATATCTTTTAAAAATATATTTTTTTTAAAAAAAAGTTCTCCCCAGATCCCTAAACATTTTCAGCTTCCAGGCCCTTGTGAGACTAGACTTGAATGGTATACCATTAACTCCAGGAAGGAAGAGATGGTGTCCAGCATGCAGTTTCTTCAGGTAGCAACATTCCCATTTCCCTTTCTCTCTCTCAGTACACATGGTTCTAAAAAGGGCAACCCCTTTCTTCTCCCACCATATCTAGTGGAGGACTGTGACCCAGGCCTGATACAGCAGCTCAGCCTAAGCCCTGCTAGCTGGTGACGAGTTCAGAGACAGGCATATGAACAAAGCCATGCCATTGAAACCACTGGCACAAGGAAGATCTCTTTCCAAAATTCAGCTGAAATTGAAGCCGATGTGACCCTGGAGTTGCTGAGGACCACCACAGAGCCTGAGAAAGAAGCCAACACAGAGATGAAAAATGTCTGAAGGCATTGTTTTGAGCTTCTGAGTCCAGTTATGCCTGAAGGCAGACTTTACTCCCACCCCAACCTTTTGGTACAAAGCAATAAATTGCTTTTGCTTAAGTTCGTTAGAGTTAGGATATCTGTCACTTGTAATCCAGAGTCCTGATTAATAGACTCTCCCTCAAGCCCATTTCCTCCCTTCCATTCCTTCTGTTTCTTTAGTAATCCACAAGGAAGCAGATTCAAATAAGAAGAATGAGGAGTAGGAGGAGCCTGAGTAGGTGCTTCTCCCCAGAGCTTTGTTAACAGGTCCCTGGTGCCACCGTCTACTGCAAGATCCAGCCTCCCCTCTCCAAGTCAAGTCTGACCCAGGATCCTTGCCCATCAGGTGGGTCTCATAGTTCAATCTCCCATCCAGCCTCAGAGACAAAGGCTCCCTGGGCCCCCTACCCAGTCTTCCTTCACTACCAATTGCACCAAGGATGAGACCACAATCAAGATGCTAGGGTGCATCGCTATATGCCATTCCCTAGTAAGGGACCATGACATTATATTGGGCTTCAAATTTCGGGGAGTTCTGGATCACAGAGTGTTTCAACAATGGCAATGGAGGGATACTGGTATGGGATACCAATGACAGGTGATATATGGCTGACAGGGAGCTGTACAGAACATATATCCAGGGTGCATGGTAATGTTTGGATATACTCATAGTGGCAACAATTAAAAACCACACCAGGGGGGGTACTGGGTTCCTGGCCAGTGGTGCTCTGTCGTGGTCCCTAGGGGAGCAGCGACGGTCTCCCAGGTGCAGCGGCGGGGACCGGGAGGGAGTGAGCGTTCAACGGTGAGCCCCTGATGCTAGTGACTGTGCTTGTGAGCTGATAAGCCTAGAATAAGAACAAGGCCTAGAGCAACATTGTGCCTGGGAATTTCCTCCTGTCAGCCTTCATGTTACTCAAATGTGGCCAGTCTCGAAGCCAAACTCAGCATGTAGATGCAGTGCCTTCCCCCCAGCGTGGGACATGACACCCGGGGATGAGCCTCCCTGGCACCGAGGGACCACTATCAACTACCAACTGATGATGCAACTGGAAAATGACCTTATACGGAAGGTTCAATGTGGATCAGCAGAATATCCCTGTCTACATAAAATAACATGACTTTAAAATGCTGTTTGAACTAAAGTAAGGGGGAAATGGAAAAGAGAAATGAGTTTATATGGCTACGAGTTTCTAAAAAAGAGTCTGGAGGCTGGCAGAAGGATTGCCCTCATGCACAACTGAGCAGAGTCAGAGAGACAGATAAAGCAGATACAACCCCCAGATATCGGTTCCTTCGAGGGCTAAAGAGACCCATGGGAGTTATGGTCATGGCCGATGGGGTTAACTACCAGGTCAGATGGCCCCTTTTTGGAACTGGTGTTTATGTGTGATGAATCTGGACTCAGATGGGATCTTCCTTCATAAGACTTTCATGCTAATGTGCTGGAGGTGCAGTTAACGTTGGGGTTTAAGATATATTTAGGGGATTTGAATCTCTGGACTGACAATGTGATAGCCAGGTCCTGAGCCTCAACAGACTCCAGCACCTACAATATGATTTATTGGACTTACCACACTCAGCTAAGATGGAGTTGAAGAAGGACAACCACCACACCATGGAGCCTAGAGTGATTGCAACTGAGAGTGGGAGGATTGCATCCAGCATCCATGTGGAATCTGAGCCTCCTCTTGACATAGAGGTGCAATGGACACAACCAATCCAATGTCCACATAGAAGAGGTGGCATTGGATTGGGAAAAGTGGACATGGTGGCTGATGGGTGTGGGGAAAGGCAGGAAGAGATGAGAGGTGGAGGCTTTGGGACATGGAGCTGCCCTGGATGGTGCTTCAGAGGCGATCACCGGACATTGTAAATCCTCGCAGGGCCCACTGGATGGAATGGAGGAGAGTGTGGGCCATGATGTGGACCATTGACTATGAGGTGCAGAGGTGCCCAAAGATGTACTTACCAAATCCAATGGATGTGTCATGATGATGGGAACGAGTGTTGCTGGGGGGGGGGGGGGGGAGAGGTGGGGTGGGGGGGTGGGGTTGAATGGGACCTCACATGTATATTTTTAATGTAATATTATTACAAAGTCAATAAAATAAATAAATAAATAAATAAATTAAAAAAAATTAAAAAAAAAAAAAAGATGCTAGGGTGCTGCCTAATTCCTTCGTTTCCCTTTGTAGATGGATTATGGAAGGATACTGGTGCCAGATCATCCTCCCTCTGATACCTTATGCCACTTCATAGACAATTCAGGCCAGGGTCTTTTTGATTTATGGATTCAGCAGTCACCTGGATTCTGCTCCTGCTACATTCTTCTTCCAGATCACACTCTTGGAGGCAAAGATTGTCAAAATATACCAGAGGTGTTTGTTGTGCCCTTTGTGAGATGTCAGTGGTACATGTACAAATAGCACAGTCTTTGGAGTCAGAGAGATCTGGGGCCATAGGCAAGTCACTTAATCTCTCTAAGACTTAGTTTCCTCATTTGTGAAATGGAGGAAATTACACCTACCTTATAGGAATGTATAAGGAATAAATGAGAGGCAAGTACCTAGTGCAGTGCCTGGCACAGAGTAGGCCCTGAATAAATATGTGTGGGAGGAAAGAAAGAAGGGAGGCAGAGAGGGAGAGAGGTATTGCCAATACTTCTCACTCAACCTCTTCTACCATATCCCCCATTGTCCCACTCAGACAACCCACTACATACAACTTCTCCACACCTTGATTAGCTCCTTACACCCTGCCTTGCAGCCACACACTCCAGCTCACCTACCTGAAGCATGGACATGTTGCTGCTAAGAAGGAAAAGAAACAGCCATCCAGGTGGTTCCAAGCCACAAGAGTCCCAGAGGCAATCTTACAGGTGCAGTTGGACCCTGGGCCCTCATAGGCCTTCTTGATCAGTCTGGAAATCTGGAAGCAAATAAACGGAATGCACTTCCCAAAATTCCCCTAAGCTACCCACCTGAGCCATCCAATGCCTCTGTTCACAGAACACCTAATTTTGCGCTAGGTTGCAAAGTTGTGGTCTCAGTTCAGTCCACAGGGGTGTTTTGTTTGGCCTGAAAGGTATTTAAACATATTAATAACTTTCCAACATTTAAAAATCAGAAAATCCCACATCAAACTCCCTTGTAGTAATCTAAGAGCCAGATTCACACGAAGGCTAACAGAGGTTAAATGAGTTCATTCACTCAACAGATATTTGTGGAAAGTTCACTAAAGGAGGTTTTTCCCTAAAGGCACTCACAGTCTCCTGGAAAGAGTGAGAAGTCCATGTCAGGGAAGCGGATATGGCTCAAGCGATTGAGCCACCGCCTACCACAAGGGTAGTCCTGGGTTTGGTTCTGGCACCTCCTGGAGAAGACGAGCAAGACAAAGAGCTAGCATTATGAGCAGGCGCGGCAAGCTAGTGGAGCAAGATGATGCAACAAAGGAGACACAAAAAAGGAAAGACAGTGAGAGACACAACAAAAGCAGGGAGCTGAGGTGGCTCAAGCAACTGAGTGCCTCTCTCCCACATGGGAGGTCCCAAGTTCAATTCCTTGTGCCTCCTAAAGAGAAAACGAGCAGACGAAAAGAGCAGGGAGCAAATGGACACAGAGAGCAAACAGTAACCACAAACAACAAGGGGGGACAGAGGATAAATAAAATAAATCATAAAGAAAAAAAAAATTCCCATAGAGCCAGGGAGCAGCAGCCCCATTTTGATGGGCATGGATTCCCATTTGCCATACTCTCCAGACTGGTCTCTGTTGGCATTTGGGTGTAGGACTTCTGATGTGATAGTAAAAAATTCCAGCCTACAGATTAGAAAGGAAGAAATAAAACTGGCCCTATTTACAGATTACATGAACATCTACATTGAAAGTCCCAAGGAGTCTACAAAAACAGTTCCTAGAACTAATAAGTAGGCTCCACAAAGTTGCAGAATATAAGATTCACATACAAAGAGTGGTTGTATTACTGTGTAAAATCCATGAACAAATAGAAACTGAAATTTAAAATATTAGACCATTTACAATTGCTTCAAAAAATAAAATAGGAGTAAAGCTAACAAAAGACTATAGGGCTTATATGATAAAAACTTCAAAATGTTGATGAAAGAAATCTAAGTTCTAAATAAATGGACAGCCATGCTGTATTCATAGATTGGAAGACTCAATTCTCCCCAAATTTATCTATAGGTTTAATGCCATTCCTATCAAAATCCCAGCAACACTTTTTGTAGATATAGACAAAGCTCATTCTAAAATTTATGTGGAGAAGCAATGGAACTAAAATAGCTAAAAACAATTTTGGAAAAGAACAATAAAGTAAGAGGAATCACACTGCCCAATTTTAAGACTTACTATTCAGCTATAGTAATGAAGATTGTGTGGTATTGGCAATGGAACAGCATAGAAAACACAGAAATAGCCCCAAAAAGTATAGCTAACTGATTTTTTGCAAAGGTGCCAAAGCAAGCAACGGATGGTGCTGGAGCAACTGGACATTCACAGGCAAATAATAGTAATAATTTCTATGAGAGAAGGTCTGTTATTCTCTTTTGTTCACCACTCTATCCCCAGCACCTAAAACAGTAAGCGGCATATAATAGTTGTCCAGTAAATATTTGTTAAATATTTAATAACAATAAAAGCTACCTTTTTGCCACCCTTTGTTTCCCAGGCGCTATCCTAAGTCTTCACTAGGTAAATCTTCACAACAACCCAGGGAAGTAGATATTAATATCCCTGAATGGTGAAACAGAAATTTGAAACACAGAGATGTCAAATAACTGCCCAATATCTCATTGCACATAAGTGCTAGAGACAATATAGGACATATGACCTAAATTAATTCTCCCATTGATCCCTTTGATGGATACATAGTCCCCTTTCTGCAGATGAGGAGACCGAAGTTCAGAGATGTTGACTGAATGTTGAGGTCCCACATCTAGCAAGGAGCAGAGTCAAAATTCCATCAAACATCGATCTGAGCTCAGGACACCTGCCACCACTTTCTAAAGTGTTTCCAGGTGAAGGGTCTCGGACTAACCCCGGGAGCCACATCTCCTCTCTCAGCAAACCCTCCTCTTTGCCCTTATTAACTCAGAATCTGCTCGGCATACGTGCCTTAAATACCAGGGCTCCCAGCGGAGCGGTGCTCACCGAGCCAGCTCATTTATTCATTAATTTGCTTTCCATATTTCCAAACAGAGCGGCCGTTCCAGGCAAGGCAAATCAATATTGTGCTCCGCGATTCATCTTCATTCTTGCCACATCCCCATGCTATCCCCAGTGCTTTTCACCAAGGCGCCTTGTAATGGGTTCCTGGAAGCTGACGAATAGGATTCTCGGAGGCGGCCACGCCACGCAAGCAGATTAAATCATTAATAGCTGCGTCGGTCATTTTTACGATGCTCCCTTACCCCAAACTCCTCCCCACCCTCGCGTTGAATATACCTTTAGCAATGCGGGCAGACACATTTAGGATGAAATTGCCACTTCTGAGATTTTATTGGCTGCAAGCTTTGAGACATTGATTTTTTTTTCTGCTTTTCTAAAATCAGGTATCCTGCCCAGAGTTGCAGAAATTGTTGAGATGGGGGCTGAATATGGACTTGCTGATTCCACCTGCCCCATTTGCCAGAGTGTTTTCTTGTTTTCCTAGAAAAGGAAGAGAAAGATGGTTTCCTGAAATTCATTTGTGTAGCAATGTTTTAACGTTGCAAACTTAATATTTGCAAACACGGCTGAGTATCATACAAACCAGAATCTTTCAGTCCTCCCAGGGTTGGAAATTATCACTACACCTTTTGATGAGGAAACTGATGCTCTGTGATTTTCCTAAAATTCAGAAAATTCAGGTCTAACTCCAGAGACTGCTCTTGACCTACACTGCCTTGCTTCCCCCATCCCATTAGCTCCCAGAGAGCACACAAGTAGAAAGATAAACAGATGTCGGGAGGTTTCACTTATGGTTGGAGCAGGGTTGCAGGTTAGCCTAAGGAGAAAGCATGTGTGGAAACAATAGGCTGAAAACTGGCACTTCCACAGACCTGAACTTCCTGCCTTTCAAAGTAGGAGAGACCTGGGTATATTTCCACTTAAGTTCAGAAGGTTTACTTTTTCTGTCTTTGCCATATCGTCCCTGTCACAACCATTCAACTCTGCCATTGTGGCACTGAAGTGGCCATAGACAATAGGTGAATGAATGGGTGTGGCTCTGCTCCAATAAAACTTTATTTACAGAAATAGGCAGCAGGCCACATTTGTCCACAGGCCATTCTCCTCTTCCAGAGAATGGGACTTGAGGGACAAGTTTTGGGGGATTTCTGAACCAGCAATGCTAGCCCTGTCCTGTACCCTCACTAGAGCCAAGGAGCAGAAATTTTTAACATTGGGAGGAGAGAAGCAAAGCCTATATCAGCAGGCTAGATGAAATGTAAAACATCTTCCATGGAGGAAAAGCTGAACTGAAGTCATCTAGGGTAACATGACAGAAAATGTCTATCAATAATAATGAAATTAAAAGCCAAAACCGTTACAATGCTCTACAAGGTCCTCGTGATGTCTCCACCCTGCTGCCTCTCTGATGTCATTTCCTGCGGCTCTGCCCTACTTGTACTCCTCCCAGTCACAATGGCCTCCTTGCTCTTCCTCAAACAGCCAAGCTTGTTTTCACAGGGTCTCTGCACCTGTAAGTCCCTCTGGCTGGACCCCATACCACCAGACTGGCATGTGGAAGGATAAAAGACCAAAAAAACTGTGTCAGCTGAGGCCATCCTTGACCAGCTAGCCCCTAACCAATCTATCAGCTGCCCACAAATGAGTCCAAACAAGATCATCCAAGCCTGGCTCACATCAGCAGAATAACCCAAACTGTAAGACCATGAGAGAGTTCTTTTTTATGTGGTCAAAGCTTGTATCATAACTAACTTATACAAGAGGCTGTGTCACCAAATTGCCATATGACTGAATTAAAAACACTCCGTATAATAGATAGATTCATATACCCCAACAAAAGACATGTTCTTAATCCTCATTCCTGTGGGTGTGAACCCATTTGTAAATAGGACCTTTTAAAGATGTGTTATCAGTTAAGATGTGGACTCATTTGTGAATAGGGTTTTCTAAGATCCTATCTATGTGTGGCCATGCTGAGTCAGGTTGGACCTTAATCCATATTACTAGAGGCCTTATAAAGAGAAGCCAGAAGTTAGAGAAAGCCACCAAATAAGAGAATGAAGCTGATCCCTATGTGAAGGAGGATTACCATCACTAAAATGCTACACACTCTGAGAGAGAACATCATCTTGTTTGGGACTTGCATCTGATCTCTAAAATTGTGAGCCAATAAATTCTTGTTTAAAACCGTTTTATGATATTTGTCATAGCAATCCTGGCAAATTAAGACACCCCATCTAGTCTCCAATTTACTTATCTGGAAAGCAAGAAAATCAGAAAATTTTAGTCCTTCCTTTGCCTACTGTCTCGGCAATATTCACCACTGTTGGTCACTCCTGTTTTCTGAAACTCTTTCTTCTCCTGGCTTTTATGACACTACAATCACATGGTTCTCCAACTATGTCTCCTACTGCTTCTCCATGTCCCTCCTGCAGAATCATTCTCTGTGCCTGGTCATGTAATATATATATATATATTTTTTTGAAGTTCTCTGTCATTACAATTAATTTTTTTTTTATTTTTAAAATTATTTATTTTTACAAATTACATTAAAAAAATACGAGGTCCCAATCAACCCCACCGCCCCCACCCCCCAGTGGTCATGTAATATTGAAGTTACACAAGCCTGGGACTTAGCCCTTCCTCTCGTCCAATTATGTGTCTCCTAAGGTCATCTCATTCATTCCCATCATTTCACTTGCTATAGTAAAACTTCATTGGTCAGATCTAGATCATATACTTTCCTCTAAACCTGAGGAGGAATGGGATTGTCATGTTGGACTTGAGCCAATCCTGGTCCATGACCCAGCCCTGGGAAAGGAACTCAGCCTGAACTTGTTGATACTCCCAAATTGAAGTTGTGACTCTGAAGAGGGAGGAATGTCCCTTAGATGAGTAGCTGTAGCTGCCACACCAGAAATGAGGGCATCCTGCTTACTGTTTCCCTGTAACCAATCCCTTACCCCACATCAAATCCATTACTGAATCCTGTGTATTTTATGTCTTCAACATCTCTAAAATCCATCTTTGTGTGTTTTGCTTTATCTCCAGTGCCCTATTCCAAGCCAATTTATCCTTTCCTTGGATGAAGGTGAAAATCTCCCAACTGGTTTCTTGGTCTTAACCTGCACCATCTCCCCATCCAGAGTCCCTCCTTCATCCAGAAGCCAAAACCACAAACTGCCCAAGTTATCCTCCTGCTTAAAATTCTGAATTCATGTTGTTTTTATGATAAAGACCAAGACCTTGTGTGCGCTGGCTCTGCTGACCATCAACAATGTTCCTCCTCACTTTCTCGGCAAACTGGCCTTGTCTCTCTTACTAAAATGGGCCATGCTCCCTTCTACTACAGGGTCTTTGCACATGCTGTCCCTTCTTCCTAGAATGCCCCCTTTACCTCCCTATCTCCTTTTCATTCTGTAGAACTTAGCTCTATCATCACCTCCTCAGAGAAGACCTCTTTGATCTTCTACTAGGCAAATGCCCCCATAACACACACGTATAGCCTAACATAACTTTGCTTCAAGAATACTTGTAATCATTGTCATCGTAAAGTCATGAATGTGATTCTTTGAGCAAGGAGAGCAGGGATATGACACTCTCCTAAATTTATTTCATCTTCAAAACAATCCTTGAATGTAGGATCATTTTACTCAGAGGTAAAAAACTTAATCAAGACTCCACAGGTAGAAGAGATTGAGCAGAGATTTGAACCAGGTCAGTCTGACCTGAACTCACTCTCTTTCACCAATGATTTTCAAACTGGAACCCATAGAGCCCTGGGGTTCAGCAGGAACGAAGCCTCAGGCAAAGCCTCAGGGAATAAGGAGAAATCCTAGCAGAGTTAGGGTTCTGGACTTTCTGTCCATCTCTTTGTCCACTTGTTTCCCCCTCCCCCAAGAAGCCTGGGCCCTTATTGCCTCTTCTTACACATAGCCTTCATCTTGAACCATGAACCTCAGCCAATCTTGAACTTGGCTTCTGTGACAGTTTGAAGTTCTTGTGTGAATTCCAAAAAGAAAAGATTATGCTTTTGAATGAATCCATTCCTGTGGGTGTAGGGCCTTATTGATTAGACTACATCAGTGACCTGTGAGCCAGCTTGGATCACCATACTCTTGCTGGGTCTGGTATAAAAAAACACACAGGAAAAGAGAGCCACCATATTTGATTCTGCAATGTGAGATATAGGACACCCAGTTTGGTACAGCTGAGCTCAAGGAGAGAGGCCCTGAGAGGTTCAAAGAGCTGACGCCCAGGAAGAGATGAGCCATATGCCTGATAACTCACAGCTGAACTTAGGAAGAAAGCAGAGCAGTGGAAACTGAGAGAGGAGGCCTGGAAGGGACAAACCCTATGCCTGGTTGCCCACAGATTAGCTCCAGGAGATAGTAGATTCTGGAGGGGAAGGCAGAGGTTAGCAGCCATCTTCACCACATGGCAGGACAGCAGCATAACCAGTGGTGACTTTGGTGAGAAGTCATCTCAGATGGTGCCTTGATTTGGATATTTCACAGCTTGGAAGTGTAAGCTTTTACCCCTGAGTAAATCCCCTTTATAAAAGTCCACACAGGGGAGTGGTTGTGGCTCAGTAGTTGAAGGCCTGCTTCCCATGTATGCAGTCCTCGATTCAATCCCTGGTACCTCCAAAAAAAAAAAAAAAATACCAACACATTTCTGGTTCTTGGCATTGGCAGCCCTGTTGCAAACTAAGACAGCTTCCTAACCTGCACTTGACTTCTTGACTTCCCTGGTTCCTGATCCCTTAGTTTCCTATCTCTGGCCTCCTTCTTACCCCCTTGGACTTGACTCTTGGTACCATTCTTTCAGCTCTGTTCTCTCACTTCCCCCCAAACTTACAGCCATACTCTGCATTTGACAGTGCCTTCTTCTCATTTAAAGGCTACTTTCTGATCCAGCATCCAATGGTTTACACATCTCCTTGGTTCACCCTGCCCTGTAAGTACAACTAGGGTGTCTTGTAACTTCTAATACTCAGAGTCATTCTTTCTAAAACAATCTTGCTTAAAATCCTTCAGTGACTTTTACTACCCTCAGGTAATGTTTGAATTCCTTACCAGGTTTCCAAGACCCTCCATGATCTAGAACCCCTCCTACCTCTTCAGCCTCATCTCTCCCAATTTGCATGTTTGAGCTCCAGAAATTATGATTTCTGTGATCAGGGTTTTTTTTTCCAAAGCTCTTCAGGTGATTCTAGCATGCAACCAGAACTGAGAGGCCCTGTCCTAAGCAGACTGAATGGCAAGGTTCTCCACAGCTTCCACATCTCCCATGCCCCTGTGCCCATGCTCCCATGCCCCATCCCCAGGCTCCCAACACCTTCCCTGTCCTTGCTCCACATGGATAGCATGGACTTATCCCTTAAAAGTGAGCTTCAGGGAGACTTCCCGGACCCCAGCTTCAGAGTCTGAGCCAGAAGCTTTTCTCCAACTTCCCAACAGTCCCCTCTGTTTAAACTTATAGAACATTTATCACTGAATAGTAACTGTTGCACCCCAAAGAGGTGGTGACCTTCATGGGGCCTTTCATCACTATAGCACCAGGGCCTACCTAGCAGAGAGGCTCCTCCATTAGAGGGCGAAACACACACCTGCTGCTTAAATGAATGAATAATCCACACTCCTCTCTAGCCATGAGGATGGGAACTTCATTGTCCTTTCCACTGTTCCATCCTTCTCCCTTGGTCCAATGCCAGTGCACATAGTAGGTGATCAGTAAATATTTGTTGAATGGAAGCATAACTATAAGACATGAGAGATGAGATCCCTGACCTTCATTCTCAAAAGAGAGCTCCGTGATCAGAGACAAATCAAATTGAACTTCGTACAGTTTTACTAAAATGGAATTTGCCAAAGACGTCCTGAAAAATGGATTTAATTAGGCCCGTTAATAGGGGAGTCATTGGTGGCTAAGATTTAAAGCTGAGGCTGGAAAAGGTATCGATAATTTTACCATTTTAAATTATATAGGAGGTTATTTCTAACTCCTGCCTTAATTACAAGAATGCATCTGGACAAAACCTCAGTTTTAGAGTGATGTAAAGCCAAAGGTAGAGGCAAGGTCTGATATTTCACTGAAATGAGCATCAGAGATATCCAGCAGAACCCAAAGTGGTGCAACCCAGATGTGCCCAACATGGGGAGCTGGCTGTGGGGGTGGGGATGGGGGGAACGGACCTGCGGCACTCACAGCCAGACCTCATTATGCTAATGATTATCGGTACAGCCCTATGTGCCTTTTAATTGTAAAAAATATCCAGGAGAGTGAAAAGGGTGGCAGTCTCTAATGACGGAATGAAATTCTGCATGAGGTTTCCGCAACCCCGTGGATTTCTTACATTCCATTCTTGGCTTAGTTAGTTTTAGAGATTCAACTTCTAATTGCAACCAGAACTGAGAGGCCCTGTCCTGTAGCTCACTGCTCTCAGAAATACTCAACTGTCTCCTAATTACAGCACCAAGTAAAAGAAGCTAGTTTTGGGGTTCTAGCTTCCTTCCCTTGAAAACTCATTGAGGGACAGTCTCTTTCTGGAGACCCAGGAAATGAGTCTTGATACATACTAGGGCATCATTCGTTTGACAAATACGTGTTGAATGCCACTGTGTGCCAGGCATTGTTCTAGGCAGGGCCGGGACTGGGATGAGGCAAATGAGGCAATCGCCTCTGGGGCAAAATTTAAGTGAGTAAAAAAACTCAGTAATCAAGATAAATAGTGTTTTAATAAAAAATCAACATTAATGCAAAAGTACCCATGATGAGCAAAATAACAAAATTTTAATTAAAGACAGGATCCAAACTTGCCTCCCTCCAACCCCCATTCTGGGATTGCAGCATGAACTGATAAAAATCTCTCCGGAAGGTAATTATTTGGATTGGGGTGGGGGGAAGGGCTAACAATGAACAAGAGAACTGTATCAAGTATATAGGGATAATATAGGGATGACACAGAGTGTTACAGAGAGGAATAGAGCAGAGAGGGGAGTCATTTCCATAAGAAACATCTCAAAACCCCCTCCCCAGCCCAGACTTTCTGCCACCTGGTATAGAGGAAAGGACAAGGACTTTGGGTTCTTTCCAAGGGGCAGAAGCCAGCCCACATGCACTGTGTCTTCAGGGAAGTCACTTGCTTTCTGACTTCATTCTTTCACTCTCTCATCTGAGGAATGGGAAAGAAAATGGTCATAATGCATTATGCTCATTTCCTCAGGGAATCCCCACTGCCATCAAGTGAAGTGAGCATTTCTATCCTATGGAAAACTGAGACTTGTCGTTGAAACAGCTTGCCCCGGGCCTCCTAAACAATGCAATTTGCCTCATTGTGAAGCCAGAGTCTGACCCTAAACTTGTCTCCAGATCTTTCTATGCCTTAGATTCCCCACCTACAAAATGGGGAGAGGAACGAGGCAGCCCCTCAGGGCCATCATAAATGCAGGAGTCCGGGCTATCTATGTGTCTGTTCAATGTGAGTACCCCCCACTCCCCTGCCCTGGGCTGCAATACCAAGCAGAATCAAAGGTTAAGTTCAAACGCAGCCCATTTCCTATTTTCCTGACAGCCTATTTCATGGATCACAGAGACCCAAGTACAGCTGCTTATTCAACGGAGGAAAGAATGAATTCATTTTCATTCCTTAATACCTGATGTGACCTATTCTCCGCTGAGCTCTCCTTTCCAAGGCTGCAGCCCTTTGCGCGGACTTTCAATTTGGCCAGAGAGAGAAAATGTGCAGTAATGACAGAATGTCCTGCCCAGAGAATGCTGGGAGCTGAATCACCGCCGTGCCAGTAATAAGTCCAAATGAAAGATATTATGTCACCTCGTTTGAATTAAACAGATGAACTATAGTCCTAGACCATTAAAAATGAACCAATCTTCTGGCTGGCTTCTAAGCACTCGGCGGCCGAGCGCCCCCAAAAAGGTGGTAGGCTCCAACGGGGTTTTATATCCTCATTTTCTGCCAATAATTTCTGCTCTCTGTGAACGTAGAGGAATAATTTGATGAAAAGGCCGTTCGCACTTCAGTGGTGGCACCTTCCCACAGGCGGCCCCCACTGTGATAACTCAGGGCCGACCAAGCCCTCGCTCTCACATCGCTTATTGCAGGCGATGGCAGGGAGTTTGTACCAATTGAGAAGCGCCAGGGACCTGCAGCGCAGGCAGCCAGGGCCAGGCTGGGGCTGGGTGGTGACCACCTGCTCCTGCCAGTGTTTCTTGCTCCAGGAGTTCAAGGGAGCTCCCCCCACCCTCACCCCCGAGCCCTCGGAGCAAGGTGTGGTTGACAGTGTTGCATGCCCGGGTGAGAAGGATGCCGGAGGAGCCCCTGAGTCCTGGCCCCGTGATGCTCCCAAGGGAGGTGGTGCTGGAGCACCTAGTTCCCAAACACTTCCACCCCTCCCCTTCCAAGAGACAAGAGGCCTCTCCCTCGGCTCTGCCACCCACTTCTTGGTGGTCTCAGCAAGACCCTTCCATTTCTCTCTCAGAAACCCTCTCCCCATCTGTAAACCTGCAACCGACCAGGGCATCATTGTAGTTAGAACAGAGTGCTCCACTGTTTTCAAGCTGCTCTAAAAACCGGTTGCTATGACACATACCACACCATGGGGTTGAGCTTAACACCAGGAATTTATCAACTCCCAGTTTTGAGACCAGAGAAAACCCAAATTCAATATATCAAGAACGTTTGCTTTCTCCCCCAAATCTATGGCACTCTGGTGCTGGCTGCCAGCAATCCTTGGGGCTCCTTGTGCCTCCCGTCACATGCTTATGCACTTCCAGTTCCTCTTTATAAAGCCTCCAGTGATCCAGATTAAGATCCACTCCCATTCAGTTGGGCCACCTCTTAATAAAAAATAACATCTTTAAGAGGTCCTACTTAGTGGGCTCACACCCACAGGGATGCAGATTGACAGATTAACAGCATGCTTTTCTCTGGGATACATAAGTCAATTTACCACAATTAGGAAGGGGTCTTCTTCAAAGTCCCTCTGTTGCTCACACCCCACCTTACCACCAGAATCCCATCTAACAGGCTTTCAATGTCCTTTCCACTTAGGACCCAGCACCTGGGTGAGATATAACTCTACTTTTTATTTAATCCATCCCCCAAAATCATCAAATCTAGTTGGCCTTATCTTGATGATAAAGTGGCTTAATATCCAAACAGAATAATAATATTATTTAAGCCAATTGGACTTTCCATATGACAAGCATCATTCTAAGTGCCTGATATTTATTCATTCAGCGAAACTTGCTCGAACACCTGCTACATGCCAGTGCTCTTCTAGGCACTGGAGACTCCTCGGTAGCAAAACATCCCCTCCCAGACTCCCAGGATACTGTTTGTTCATGCTGCCTAGCCCCATTTTACGCAGGAGGAAGCTGAGGCTGAGACGGTTTGGATAATTTGCCCAGGTGGCCCAGCTGGTGGCCCCCAGAACCTGCACCCCTTTTGTTCACCACAAGCCTGCAGGGGACAGGGATGCCTGTGAGCCTGGCTGATGATCCACCACCAGGGGCCTGAGAGCATCTTCAAGGCTGAAGTGTTGGCAGGCTTGGGCATCTGTGAGTGGACTTTCCGTGTGGTCCTTTGGTCTAACCAGATGGTTGTCAAATGTGTGTGCCTAAGAACTTCTGAGGAGGGGGTCTGTACACAAAACTGTGGCCCTGACAGATGAATTAGGTTTTCAGGGGTCCTTTTGGCCCCACTTTGCTCAGGACAGTACGGTTTCAAATTGAAAGTCCCACGTCCCAGAACCCGCCCCCCTCCCCAGTCACATACTGAACTGAAAATTTAACTCCCAGATGAAGTGGCCACCACAGGGTATGTCCCACGAGCTGTGCCCTCCTCTAGCCAGAGCAGGGCGTCCCTCTGCCTCGAGTGGTGCTTGTGCCCCTGCCTGCAGCCCATCAGGCAGACAGCAGCAGCAAGATCTGGGTTTGAGGCACACTGAGTTCTCAAAGGCCTGGCATCCTGGCATCATAAACTTTGAGTCCAAATCGTCACAGTTTTGTGACCCAGGTCCATTTTGGATCATCTCTCTGAATTTCTTTTTCCTCAAACAGGCCCTATCACAACTTTGGGAGAGCACAAGGCAGGGTCATGTTACTTAACTTAGCATTTATTGTGTGCTTGCTGCATACCAGGACTGACCTCATGTGATCCTCACCACAACTAAAGGAACAATTACTATCCCATTTGGAACAATTACACTGAGCTGCCTCTGTTGTCTGTTGCCTCATGTACAGACAGGTGCTGGCATGCTGATGGCTTCTCACCCAAGAGCCTTCTCTCGTCTTCATCCGCTTCCTTCACTCTTTTTTGTTTGTTTGTTTGTTTGTTTGTTTTTGCCTCCTTCACTTTCTCTGGCACCACAGGCTTGCTCAGCTGAACTCAATAGAGTTGCCTCCTCAGTGGGGACTAGGCACCACCAGCAGCCAAATGCCCCAGCTTGACGTCCAGTGGAGTGATTCTGAGCTGTGCACCACACAGCCTCCCAGGGGCCCCCACAGGACCGAGCTCCACTTGCGGCAAAGGCCACCTGTACGCATTAATGCACAATTACAGGCTTTCCTTCCTTCCCTGACTTGCTGTGCCATCATCTCATCTGGACTTCTTGGGTTCACCTCCCAATCAACTTCTGGTACGGCTTGGGTATGACTGGTACCCAAGTCCATGTCTGCAGTTCTGCTATGGAGGGAACCCAAACTGAGACAGAAAATGAAGCACAGAGAAGTTAGGTAACTTCCCCAAGATCAGACAGCTATTGAGTGGGGCCAGGTGTTTAACTATTCAGCTCTACAGTATCTCCTCCTTCCTCCCTCCCCAACTCCATCCTTAGAACACAAGACAATTATTTTGCCACACAGTGCAGAAAGCTGCATGGCAAGCCCCAGACAAACGGAATGAATTTATCCTTGGTGGCATCCAGTCCTCCAAGAAGCTCCCCCGCTTTCTGCCACCCCAGTCTCCCCCAGCCCCTTTCTGCTCTCTCCACCCACGTGGGTCAACACTGTAACCTCGTCTTCAGCTAAAATTGAACATTCTGAATGATCATTTTTATGACCAAATAATGTAGACAACAGATATCCTTGTAATTCACCCCACCCCACCCCACCCCTAAGCTGAACCTGAAGAGACCCAAGGAATGGCGAGAAGTATCTGCTGTCTATGTTCTGTGCAATTAAAACAGGTTGAAGGTTTCCTATTCCGATGGGGGAGATGAGCAGGGACAGATCTTCTCAGAAATCCTCAGGGAAATATGTGAAGGAGATACATAAAGGAATGTATATTGCTGCCTTCTTTGTAAATGGCTGGAAAAAAGGAAAACAACCTGAATATCCATCAATAGAACAGATAAATAATGTTGGCATATTCACCAATGGAGTAATCAACAGCAGTGAAAATGAACTTGAGCAACACCTATAAACACAGATGAAGTTCACAAATACGATGCTGAGCATTAAAAGCAGCAAGTTGCAGATGGATTTATGGAGGGTGCCATTTATATCAAGACCAATAACATGAGAAACTGGCCCGTGCTGGTTAAGGGACACATTCTTTCACACTTCTTCCATGTACAAAGATGTGGCTGGGACTGATGGGCATCAGATTCAGGACTGCCATTGGAGATGCAATGGAGAGGGGTGAATGGGCTGCAGGTATATCAGTAGTGCTTTATTTCCTGAACTAAGTGTTGAATACATGGTATCCACTTTCATGTTATTTTTTTTTTTGTATGCTTTCAATAATAAAAAGGGGGAGGGGGAAATTGTGTTCATCCTAGAGGAAGAAGGACCTTTTCTTCCAGGACAGGCTGAACTGATCCTGTCTGCCTGGCTCCCTGGAGAAGATGGAGGGTCCCAGGTCTGACTCTGGAGGACCCAGTGCCAGCCATAGAGTCTGCTTCTTTCTCCCTCGGATACCTCATGGACCTGAGCAGGGAGGTCTGTGGGCCTGCTGGTGGCTGCTCTCGGCCTACAGAATGCTACTCGCCACACACGTGACAGGCCTGCCGTGCAGTGAAATAGGAGCATGGGCTTTGGAACAGACAGCAGGGTTATTAGCTTGCAACCTTGGCAAGTGGCCAGCCCTTTCTGCTCAGCTGTAAGAGGGGGGTGTCGTGAGCCTCATAAGTGATTGCGAGGATGATGGGAGATGATGCATGCAAGTGTTTGGTGCAATGCTGACACCCAGCAGGCTGTGCCCAAGCCCACCCTCGGTCACTCTCCTGGGCGGTGCGTGGAGCACCCTGACTTCCAGTCCCAGCCTGTACTGACTTTGTCTTCTTAGGGAGCTCTCACCACATTGCACGGTGGTGGCACACAGTAGGTGCTTGGAGGAATCTTCAAAATGAATGAATGCATGTTCTCACCCAGACTGGAAGCCAACGATGGGGCCCCCCAGCAAGAGAATAAGCTTCTGTTCAGAGGATCGCAGGGGCTCACGGATAAGAGTGTGCAGAGAATCTCAGAGAATAGATGCCCCAGCAGGTGATGCTGAGGGTAAGAGGGTTTCATGGTTTTTAAAAAAAAGTATATCTATTCTGTTTTAAAACAGAAGGTTCCAGAGAGGGGTGGGCCGCTACAACCCTGAGATGAAGCCTACTGAGAGTGGGCGTAGGCCCCATGCTTCTGGTTAACCCTCACAACAGCCCCAGGAGTGATATTGTCAATGCTGTTATCCCATTTCCAGGGGGGCAGCTGAAGCTCAGAGTGGCCACCTGACTGCACTTTGTCCCACGGATGACAGGGATAGGATTTGAGCCCCCACATGCCCAAGTGCATTCTCAGCCAGGGCCCCACGATGGAGAGAGACAATGATCCCATCTATCAACTGCTGTGCTGTCTCCTCCCCACTCACTCCCATCACCGATTTTCCTTTCTTTACAGCACTTCTCACTATCTGAAATTTGTTGGAGCTCTAGGTCCACCGAGGGCTTTGTCTATCTTCTCCGCTGGCCTTCGGTATCTCATAGTGTGCTCACGTTTCTTTATTCTCAATAAATCTGGAGCATTTCATCTTCACCACCTTCTGTAATGTTGTTAAGCACTATTCTAAAAGTCCTGCAAAAAGGAAGAAGAGAAACTGAGGCTCAAAGCCATGTTGGTGGGACTTAGTGGCCCCCCAGCCTTTGCCCCAACCCTCACCCGTCCCCCAGGTATGCTCCACTCCACCTGTGCACCTGAGGAGGGTGCTGCCTTTTCTAGGACCAGCCCCTGATGCCAAGGCTTGCGAACCCCACAACTTGCCCTTGACGTATCACTTTCCCTCAGCCACGACCCAGTCCAAGCCATCAGCAAATCCTGAATCTCTCCCTTCGAGATGCATCCAGAACTCAGCCAATTCCTTCCACCTCTGCTGTGGCTGCCCTAGTCTAAACCATCCCCATATCTCACCTAGATTATTGTGTGAACCCAACCAGCTCCCTGATGCCCCTTGCCCTCTCTAGATTGTTCTTCACACAGCAGCCTGTTGACATAGAAGCCCACTTGCGGCTCTTCTCTGCTGAAAACTGCACCGCCTCCCAAGTCACTCAGGGTAAAATCCAAAGCCCTTGCTGAGGCCTCCCCATGTCTCTCCCTAGAATTCCCTCCTCACACTTGCTGTTCCAGGGGCAGCAGACGTGCACACACCCCCACACACGCACACACACACGTGCCACCTCTCCCTACCCCCTTGCTTGCTTTATTTTTCTCTTAACACTCACCATCACAAAACACATATACTCGTTTATATCCCTCTCCTTCCATGAATATAGGCTCCCAGAGAGCAGGGCCCAAGCACACTGCCTGAGAAAGAACAGAGGGTGAGTGAATACTTGGGGATGGAAAGAAGGAATATTAGTGCAGGAAATTTTTTTAAAAGGAAGGAAAACAAGTCAAAGTCCTCATCTGAGCTGAGAGTGATTATGATATCTTGCACTCCGAGAGCTGATCCTCACTCAGCATGAGTTTTCTGCTGGAATATTAGGATCAGAGGCCTGGAGCTGATGGGCCATTGTAATGACTGGTGAATTTCTCTCTGGTAATATTCTTGGCCATCAGGGAACTTTGATATGCAGATTTTTAGGGTGGATGTTGGGGCAAGAAAGCAGCCCCAGGACCCACTGCAGAAAACTTTCAGAGATTAAAAACTAAACCCTGTGAAACACATTCGCAATGCCTGGACATTTGGTCAGTATAGACTAGTTTCTGCTGAGGTAATACAGCCCCAGATCTTGATGGCATCTACAATAAAAGTACATTGTTCAGCGACATCACAAATGTATTTGGTAGAGAAAGGAGAGGTCTTCACACAGTCTTGTAGGGACCCAGTCTCCATCCTCTGCCACCTGCAGTGGGTGACTTCCAGGGCCACTGCAGAAAGAGAAGAAAGATCGTGCATGGGAAATGTTTTTATGCCCAGGACTAGAGCCATGAAATCCCTTCTGCCCATACTCTACTGGCCCCACGTAGGTACAGGGAGATAGGAATCCACTTTCCCATGGGCCCAGGAGAAAATGAGCTGGGTTGGTGAACATATAACACTGTCCCTGCCCCAGAAGGAGAAAGTAGACACTGGCCTCCAGGATACACAGATGATGTGATGGGATTATGGCCAGGTTTCCTGTCTGATCCTTGACTGAGACTCAGAGACTGGCTGTGCCTGTCTGTCAGGTGATCCTGTACCAGTCACCTGAGTAAAGAAAGTGACCTGCAGGAGGAGTAGAGAATCTGAAGAAAGAGGCTGGAGTGTAGGTTTGGGTGAAAGAAGAGTCCTGAAGGCAAATAGCAATGGAGACTGGAAACAAGACAGTCTGGTCCACGGTGCCCAAGAGGAGATTTGAGCCTTGCTTGTATCCAAGGGTTATGAGTGCAGAGAGGACGAGGGCTCTGATTACACTTGACCTCTGCCATCTAGCCTGGAAAAGCCCTCAGGTGTTCTCCAATACTCAGATCCATAATCCAGGAGGGATATGAATCCCAGAATCCCACCAGGAGTCCCTCAGATGACTGATAGCTAGATGATAGGTAGGCAGGTAGGTAGGTAGATTAGATAGATGATAGATTACAGACAGACAGACTGATAATAATCGTCACAAATTTTGCCTACTATTTCAATGAATTCTCAAAGTCCCTAAAACCCATCATGAATTCTTTGAGGGTCAATGAATTTCTTCATTCATTCATTCAATAAAGATCTATATGTCTAATAGGTGCCCTGCTCGGTGTTGTCATCTGTAGTTGCACAACAGAATCGCCTTAAGAAACACGTGGCTGAGCCTCCACTCCTAACTGAGTAGTTCTCAACACTGGTTACATATTGGAATCACCTGGGGATCTTTTAAAAATTCTGATGCCAAAACCTCACCCCAGACTAATCAACTCAGAATTTTTGGAAGTGCGACCCAGGCATTCCCAGGCAGTTCCAATGTGCAGTCAGGGGAGAAACCATTGTCTTGGAAAATCCAAAACATAGGTTTTTAATAGCTCCCCATGTGGTCGTGATGCATGATGAAAGGTAGTCCATTAATGCATTCATTCAATAAATATTCATTGAGCACCTACGTGTGTCAAGTATTGAGGTCATAAGAGAGAACAAGAGATCAAAATCTCTGCCCTCGTGAAGTTTACAAACTGATGGAGGGCATCAGCAAAAAATAATACATGCCAATAAAATTGCAAATTGTAATTAGTGCCACAGGGAACATAACTTGGAAAGTGATCTAAAGAATAACAGGTCAGGCCGGCCTCCCCCATTTAAGCTGATGCCTGAAGGTTGAGGAGACAAAGACCATTCAGACAGTGGGAGCAGCCAGTGCAAAGGCTCTGCAGCAGGTAAGAGCTCAGGACAAGAGGTGGCCAGTGCGACTGGAGCATCCACGGTGAGGAATGGGTAGAGTGTGACATGAGACAAGCCTAGGACAGAGTCAGATCTGGAAAGGAATTCAGATTAAACTCCTGACTGCAGTATCCTCTCTAGCCTTCACAACCACCTTTGGAAGGAGTTTATATTTCCCCTGTTACCAGCTGGAAAACTGAGGCTCAGGAGATGAAGTTACATCCTAAAGGAACACATAAGGGGCTCCTCTGGATTCAGGTCTCCTGACATGGTGGCTGGTAAGGGAAAGGCCACGGGCCCCTCAAAAAGTGTCCCAAGAAGCTGTTCTCATCCCCTCCGGCCAGGAGCACCTTTTCTGGCCCACCGCCCAGCCTGGGCCGTGATGTAACAGGTGCCTGAACAGCATTGTTCTCCTCCACCCCGCCTCACAGGCCCCATCACCATGGGAACCAAGCCAGCCAATCAGAACACGGTGTTTCAAAAGAGCAGCCTTATAAATTGAGCCACCTCCTCCCGGACAAGCCACAAGCCAACATTCAAAGGCCTCCCAAGGTCCCCTCCTCCTGGATAAACAAATTAAGTTGCCCCCCCTTTTCCTCCAGGGAGGGAAAGGGGAGTCGTCCACCGGTAATGCTCAGGGTCAAGATTCAAGCCTGCAGGCACCCAGCTTAGAGCTCCCGTCGCACACATGGCCACACCATGATGCAGAAGTGACCAAAGAGCCCCAGCAGGTTTCCTGTAGTAGCCTGGGGCCCTCCTGGAGCCAAGACAGCGATGTGATGAGCTTCCGGTACCCCAGCCTGGACAAGAGCAGCAGCATCAGCCTGGTGAGCAGCGGGTACGCAGGGGACGAGGAGAGCAGTGAGATCAGCCTAGTGTGCAACAGCCGGCTCAAACGGTCGGACAGGGTGCACAAGACCAAGGCAGGCAGTGACCAGACCAGCCAGCTATGCCCCGTGTACTCTCCTGGCCAGTTAAAGAGCCTGTGTCCCAGGAAGGCAGAGAGCACCAAGCAAGCTGGAGGGGAAAAGTGAGGTCAGCCTGCCCAGTAGCTGCTTCAGCAGCAGGACAAACAGCCTCTCCAGCATCAGTTTCATCAGCCAAGGCAGCAGCGTCCTAACCTACCAAGTGAGCAGTGGGCTGAACAGTTCCACAAACAACCTTCTGCCCAGTCAGGCCAGCAGCTGCCAGGTCATCAGGGTGGACAGCAAGGTGCAAACCGGGCTGACCAGCAACAATGCCAGTCTCCAGGTGGACAAGACTCAAAGCAACATAAAAAGCAGTGGCTAGGTGGGTGAAGGTCAGCTGTCTGCCCATATGTGCATGCTTTTATGAGAAGATCCCATGGCCACTGAATCCTCTACACAAAACAGACTAGAGGACCCAGCAAACCTGACCTCACCCAGAGGAGTCATTGTCAAAGCAAGTAGAAAAGGCCTTTAAAAGGTGTACAGTGTGTCAAGAACATCGATGGATAATACCATCTGCAGCAACAACCTTTGGCCAGCAGGTCACATATAGCAAGAACTAATGTTGAACACCATCTGAACAGAGAACCAAGCAATGATGAGACCAGCTGTATTAAGAAACCACTGATGGTAAGAACAACTGTATCAAGATCCATCAATGGTGGGACCACATTTATCAAAACCACCAATGGTGAAAACAGTATCAAAAACCTCAGTAATGAACCACCCATAGCAAGAACCATCGATGGTGAAATGACCTGTATTGAGAACCATCATGGTGGGATCATGTGTACCAAAAAGGGTCAGCAGCGACAACTACTACCAGGGTCAAGTGCCAACTATATTAAGAACCATTGATGATACAAGACCATCTGAAGTTAGTACCATCCCTGATCAAACCATCCTAAGGGATGATCATCATCCACAAAACCAACCATGATGAGCTCAGAAGAACAAGCAACCATGATTGAGGTGGTCCATGTGGAGAACCACCTGCAGTGAGCATCATCCAGGGGGTGCTGTGTCCCAGGGAAGTTGGTCCCATGAAGCTCTGCTATGTGCACTGTCCATGAAACTGTCCATGGGAGGACCATGTGCAGGGGCCAGTGAGGATCACCATCACCCACCATTACCCAGGAGCAGAGTCCACAGTGACTGTTAGCAGGGAAGTGCCACCCAGAGTGGCTCTGGATGACATCAGTGCTCAGGGAGCACCATCTAGAGAGAATATGTGTGGACTGCGGAAAGAGGCCACCACCTTTGAGAAGCACCAGGCAAAGGAGCTCTGCACTACTCATTTGGAACTGTACCTGGGCAGCTTCAACCAGGCACAAACACCCCCTGGTGCTCCATGGATCCCAGAGGAGGCAAAGAGAAAAGAAAGGAGGTTCAAACTCTTTCTTCATTGAGATGGCTGGGATGGTGCTTCCTGTGGCAGGGTCATAAATGCTCAGTGGTATCAGAGAGGTCAATACAGCTGAGGAGGGCTGAGGTGGGAAACTCTACTCCTGGGTGGGTAGGAGGCTTAAGTTTCTGCCCCACCCCTTCTATGACAATGAAGCCCCTCCCTAAGCTGACCACACAGACTGGGGGGAGTGGGTCTGCAAAGGGGCTATGGCCAGAGACGGTCATGGAAACATCCACCAGGTACCAGAAGGAAAGCTGAGGGGGCACCAGAGATAATAAAAGGCATCTGGAGAGGCTCTGTGTGTGGATCTGTGTGCATGCTCCCAGCCAAAGTTAGAGTGTGGGTGGGACACAAACACTAAAGAACCCCAAAAAGAGAGAGCAGGGCTTAGCTATCAACTTCACTGACTGGTGATGGGAGGCAAGAGACTTACCTTTTCTGAGCCTCAGTTCCCTCATCCAGAAAATGGGGACAATAACCCCTATGTCATATATAGGATATATAGGATGGTTTTGAAGATTGCATAAGAATATGTATATCAAGTGCCTGGCAGTAATTTCTGCCTTGCTTCATTCACAGGCACAGAAAGGATAATAATTGCTAATATGTAGAAAAGAGTTCTTAGCAAAGAAAAAAAAAATTGATGGAGCCGCAGCATCTGCTAGAAGGCAAGAGGTTTGGGCAGGTGATTTTGAGAGGTTTGGGAGGATGGCTCTGGATGTGAGGGCAGCACACACACATGGACTGGTAGGTCCCTTCTCAAGGATGAGCACAGCTTTTGAGTACACATTGTCCCCGTTTTCCTCCTAGAAAATCGTTCAGCAGGGCCTGAGCACCTACAACCCAGGGCAGACAGGAGGGTGTCCTTCCCTGCCCAAGTGAGCCCCTATCTGCAGGCTGCGGCAGGGGGAGGCACAGCTGCTCCCTCTCCCCCTCCCTCCCAACCCTCCTCTGAAGGTGTTGCCCTTGTTTTCCCATCTTGGGGGTGGGGGGCTGAGCGGCACACAAAGGGGCAGGCAGAACAGCAAGGTTGGACAATTACTCTGGCCCCTTCAGCCTGGAGGTGGGAGACTCCTCCAGCCTAGCGCGGCCAAACCTGAGCCCATGACCTTCCCCGACTCCTGGTCCTCCCGCACCCCCCGTCAGCAAATGGTGTCATCGTACCCCAGTTGTCCAAGCCAGGACCCTGGGCATCTCCCCAGAGACCTCCCCTGGCTGCAGCCCCAGGTCCCACCAGCCCCTAAACACCTCTCCTGAGCCTTTCCCTCCCCTCTGCAGACGCCCTTGTCCAGGTCTCCCTCTTCTCCCTGGACCAGGGGTCTCAGCTGTGGCCTGCACAGGGGAATCGCTGGGGAACAATTTAAAGACAGAGGCCCAGGCTGGCCCCAGAGATGCTGACTTCCCTGGACTGAGAGAGGACCATCACGCTGCACAGCACTTTTTAAACTGCCCAGGTGATGGTTATGTACAGCCAGGCCTGGGAGAGGCCAGTTGCTCTGCCTCTGTTTCTCCTACCATTCACTGTCATCCCCGGAGTCAAAAACAAACATGCAGGTGCCAGAAAGGTAACCTAGGGGAAGGTTCATCTAAAGTGAAGCTGGAAATCGAGAACTCAATGTAAAATCTGATTTTTAAGTTGCTCACAAATTCAGATTCTTTTTTTAAAAAAACAACACACAAGGCAAATGAAACATTTTTGAGAGCAGGATCGGGTTCACAAACCCAGTGCCTTCCATTTCTACATGGAGAATAGAGCAATCTTTCTGAAACAAAAATCTGCCTATATTCCTTCTCTGCTTAAAAAAAAGTTCAGTATTTTCCCATTGTCCACATGATTTAATATGCCATGCAAGTCTCTTGACAAACTGACCCCAATATGTTTCCCTACCCCACCTGCTGCCACTTCCTCCTAAGCCCTCTACACACCATCCATGCCAGACAACTCAATGTTTCTCCAACCCAATTTGCTCCTTTGAGCCTCTGGGCCTTTGCACATGCTATTCTGCCCAGTAAGCTCTTTCTCCCTTTTATTGCTGAGTAGCATTCCATTTTACGGACACACCATAGTTTATCTGTCCTCTGGTTGAAGGACATTTGGGGTTATTCAAGCTTGGAACGATTAAGAAAAAAGCCACTATAAACATTCTCAGACAGGTTTTCGTATGAATCATAAGTTTTCATTTCACTTGGGTAAGTTCTAGAAGGGGATGGCTGGGTGGTGTGGTAAGTAGGTTTAACTTTATAAGAAACTGCTGAATTGTTTTCTAAAGTTGCCAGTACTTTGTATTCTCAGAGTGTCTTAGTTCACCCCAGGTCTGCCGATGCAAAGTTCCAAAAATGGGTAGGCTTTTATAACGGGAATTTTATTTAGGGTAAAAGCTTATCATTCTGAGTGTGATTTGAAATGTCCATCAGCAGAGATGCTTTCTCACCAAAGTCAGCCACTGCTGACCCTGAGGTCCTGTCACATGTGGCGCAAGACAGCCTCTCTGCTGAGGTGCTCTCTCTCAAGGCAGGATTGAAAACGGCAGAGCTCCCTTTTCCTGTCTGTCTCTCTGTGTCTCCATTTATACAAGACCCAGCAAGAGGACAGAGACACAATCTCAGTCACACCTCACTGACATGGTCCAATCAAAAACAATCTAATCAAGTGATTTAAAGTGAATCTAGGGAAACAGACTTGGCCCAGTGGTTAGGGCGTTCGCCTACCTCATGGGAGGTGTGCAGTTCAAACCCCAGGCCTCCTTGACCCGTGTGGAGCTGGCCCATGTGCAGTGCTGATGCGCGCAAGGAGTGCCCTGCCACGCAGGGGTGTCCCCCGCATAGAGGAGCCCCATACGCAAGGAATGCACCCCATAAGGAGAGCCACCCAGCGGGAAAGAAAGTGCAGCCTGCCTGAGAATGGCACTGCACACACGGAGAGCTAACACAACTAGATGATGCAACAAAAAGAAATACAAATTCCCATGCCACTGACAACAGAAGCAGACAAAGAAGAACACGCAGGGAATAGACACAGAGAACAGACAACTGGGGTGGGGGGAAAGGGGAGAGAAATAAATAAATAAATAAATAAATAAATAAATAAATAAATAAATAAATAAAGTGGCAATGCTGAGACTTTAACTAGGTGTATCAGTGAGGGTTTTCCATATATGTATGTGCATATGTGTGTGTATAAAGAGACTGATTTTAAGGAATTGGCTTATGTGATTTGGGGGTATGGCAAGTCACAAATCTGTAGGGCAGGCAGACAAGCTGGAAATTCAGTAAGAATGATGTTGAAGTCTTGAGTCCAAATTTCTTAGGAGTCCAAATTTCTGTAAGGGAGGCCAGTAAACTGGAAATTCAGAGAGGAGTAGAGAGTATGATCTTGAGGTAGAACTTCTTCTTCTGGAAACACCAGCTCTTGCTCTCAAGGCCATTAACTGATAACATGAGGACCGACTATATTGCCAAGATTTATGGCCTTTATTTACATTCAAGTGATTGTAGATGCCCAGCATATCTATAAAGTATCTCCACATCAATACCTAGTCTGTTCTTGGACAGACAACTGGTTGTCATAACCTACTCAAGTTGACCCATGAAACTGACCATTGCCCCAGGCGATCTAACCACAATCCATTGTCTCAAGCTTTACACATCATGTCCTCTCTCCCCCACCTCTGTATTGATACTTAGGGTCCCCAGCATACTCAGGCAACAAACTGCACCCTACACAGAACCCCATCTGCTGTTCCTTGACTTAGGCCTCTCACTGCCTGTGGGCATAAGAGTGCATGCACCCATCTCCCTAATGGGAGGTGCCATGCCCTGTGCATTTCTGTATCCTCAAAGTCCACTTCCATGCCAATGGCATCAACGCGTGCCAAATAGATGAATGAGGGAATGAGTGAAGGATAAATGGCTGAAAGAGAAGAGAGCTGGGTCCGCTAAGGTCTACACCCCAACGACTGCAAAACACTGTGCAAAAACAAATGTGGCTCAGGATCCAAACATTAAATATTGCTTGCTGTGGGCACCTGCCACCCCCCGGGCTGCTCCATCCTCCTCTCACCATCTGCCCAGCAGATATGTCAGAGTCTGGCTCTTTCCAGCCCCAGCAAGCACTTGAAGCGAGGACCATTTTTCAAGCCGGCGTGGTGATTTTTTCTTTCCTGTCCACTAGCTCTGCGTTTGGGGTGGCAGCAGGGTTGGAATGATAGGTTGGCTGCAGGCACTGGCTCCTGAATTATTAACTGGGCTGGGGAGAGAGTTGCTTACAAATGCTGTCCATCCAGCGGACCGAAGCAGCTGGCAGACTTCAAACAGGCCCAGAGCCAGGGAGCAGGGAAGAGAGGGATTTGGCAAGGTGGACCTCTCACACTTAACGAGTCTGAGGCTCTCCTCCCAAGCACTCCTTTGGCCTCTGTCCACAGGCCGGGAAAGAGGTCATCTTTCACGCTTTCATCACAACACACTGCCTGTTTTTGTTGGACTCAAGGCTCCTGACCTCTTCTCTTCTCTACACTCCAAAATCAGTGAACAAGATGGATTTCATCTGCTGATTATGGTTCTTCCTGAGCCAGGAGCTGCTGGGTAAGACAGATTCTTGCTCAGCAGCCTATCATGAGCAGGGAGGGGGGAAGTAGAGTGCATGAGGTTGGGTCCCCTAGAAGCAGAGCCTAAGAAGGGAATTCTTGTGAGAGTTGATGAGGGAGTGTTCCCAGGAGAAAGGGGGTGAGGAAAGCTGGATGGAGAAGGGGATGAGCAAAGGTGGGGTCTCAGCTGGAGATTGCCTTCAACCTAATCCTAAGGGGAGTGTGACTTGCCCCACTATGCTGGTCCCACCTCAGTCAAGGGGGACCAGCCTTTCATATCCCCATCCCCACACCCTTGGTGGGAAGAATAGAGCTCCTGGGTGAGCTGGCTCCATTTAGCCAAGAGCAATTGTCCAGAGAAGGGGCAGATATGGTCCACGGTAGTAGGGTGGTTCTATAAAGGGATCTGCAATCAGTTCCTTCCAGCTCTCCATTCCACCTTCTGAGAATGAGACTCATCCTCATGGTCCACCATAACTGCTCAAGTTCCAGCTAATACATCTGCTTTCAGAGCCAGCAGTGGGGATAAGGGTAGAAGAAAGGTTTGACCCTCCTCTTTTAAGGATACTTCTGAAATGCAATGTGGCCACTCCTAGTTATGAGGGAGGTGAGGAAATTGGGCCTTTTTTTCCAGAAAACTGTGTAGTGATAAAAATTGACATTCTATTACTAAAAGGCAAGAAGAAATGGATATCAAGGCAGGCAATTACAGTAGCTTCTACAATCACCTTCAGTTCATCCTTCCCACAACAGCTAACGTTTTCATCCCCTAATAAAATCACTCTTGTATTTATAACTTTTGTGGTAGGTGGCAAAACTGGCTCCAGTACTTAGCAACACCTCCCACTGAGAGGTGGAGTCTTTTTCTCCATCCCCTGATCCTGGGTTGATCTTGTGATTTGCTTTGACCAATAAAACATGGTGGAAGTGATGCTCTGCCAATTCCAAATCTAGCCTAAAAGGTCTCACAACTTCTGTTGAACTAGGCAACAGTCCTGTGAACAAACCCAGGCTAGCCTGTTATATAAATAATGAAAACCACATGAAGAGTAACCCCAATCACCCAGGCATCCTTGTTAAGGCCATCATGAGTCAGCCCCAGATGACTCACCAGCTGACCACAGACACATGAAAAAGCTCAGCTAAGATCAGTTGAACCTGACCAGAAGAACCACCAACTGACATACTGCTGACACACAAGTTCTTAAGCTAACTAAGACATGGCTGTTTTATTGTGTGGGGTTTTGTTTTTTTTTTTCATTTTTATTGTTTTTTATTAGGTTTACAGAAAAATCATTCAGAAAGCTCAGAATTCCCATATAAAGAAGCAGTTGTTTGAAACCAGTACATTTGGGGGTGTTTGTTACACAGCAAAAGCTAACTGTTCATGATCCTTGCTCTTGGAATAAAGAATAAAGTCCTCACCGTGATCACCAAGTCTTCACCTTTGCTAGTCATTCAGGCCTCAACACAAAGCATGTTCTTCTCACTCTCTGTGAAGCTTCCATTTCCTCAAACCTGTTTATCCCAGAACCATTGCACCTGCCTGGAAGAAACTCGGCACGCTTCACCTCTTTACTTCCTACTCTTCCCTCAAGCTCAACTCAAGTTTCACTTCCCTGGGAAAGGTGCCTAGGCCCACATGATTAGATCCAATCTCCACTATGTATACTCAGAGCACCATGTCCCTCTCTTTCATAGCACTTAATGATAGTCGTGATTTCATATTTATTCATGTGACTCTTTCGTTAAAAACTGCCCTCCCACTAGTTTTTAACTACACAAAGGCAGGGGCTGTGTCTTTTGCTTATCACTGTATCCCCAGCACCTAAAATGCTGTCTTTACACAGTGGAGCATCATTGCCTTCCCAGCATCTGCAACCATGCTTTGCACACGGGAATTGCTCAGTAAATACTGTTGAATGAATAGTTTAATATTAACATAGTCAAGGACTAGCAAATGGATTGTAGTCGTAGTTCTTAAAATATGAAAGGTAATGAAATGAGAACTACAGAATTTGATATTCTCTGTCACACACACACCAAGAAGTTTGGCACCTTGATGATTACCAAGAGTCATACATAAAAGTGACTGTTGACACATTTATCACTGAAGTTCATTGTGAGTCCCTAAGGGCCACCTGCTCTCCTCAAAGGGATTGTCAATTGTGGTTTATGAAAACCTGCCTAGAACCACTTTCTTTCTGATGGAAATTCTTTTATTTAATCTATTACATTAACCAGTGTGAACACAAGATGGCCTAATTCTAATCCTAGAATTCAGAGCAGTTAGAACAAACTCTGGGCTTACAATCCCTGGACCTGCGTTTCCGCTCTGCCATACACTAGCTGTAGGTCTTAGAACACATGCCTTGGCAGCGGACTTGGCCCAGTAGTTAGGGTGTCTGTCTACCACATGGGAGGTCCACGGTTCAAACCCCTGACCTCCTGACCCGTGTGCAGCTGGCCCATGCGCAGTGCTGATGCACACAAGGAGTGCCGTGAAACACAGGGGTGTCCCCCGCGTAGCGGAGCCCCATGTGCAAGGAGTGCACCCCATAAGGAGAGCCGCCCAGCGCGAAAGAAAGTGCAGCCTGCCCAGGAATGGTGCCACCCACACAGAGAGCTAACACAACAAGATGACGCAACAAAAAGTAACACAGATTCCCGTGCCACTGACAACAACAGAAGTAGACAAAGACGACACAACAAAGAGACACAGAGAACAGACAACCAGGGTAGGGGGTGGAGGGGAAGGGGAGAGAAATAAATAAATAAATCTTTTAAAAAAAAAAGAACACATGCCTTAAACTTGCCAATATTAGTATCATCATCTGCAAAGCGGAAGGTATTGTCAGGGTAAAGGGGATCATTTGTGGAAAGTCCTTAGCTTGGTGCACCTAGCAGTTCCTCAATGAATGGCTTTGAGCCAATGGATCCTACAGCTGGCACCAGTCTCCTCAGAAGAGCCCACAGCTCAGGTTGCACACTGCATTATCACCTTTATGGGTGTTTCTGCCCCCCTGCAGCCAAGAGTCCTGAAAGGCAGTGACTGTGTCTCTCTGTATCTCCAGCACTGATCTCAGAGCCTGGCACCAAGAAGATGGTGATGAGTGTTTGTTGAGTGAAAAAAGGAGAACTTGAGGAGGAACAAAAGAATTCAATTCATTCATTTATTCAACATTCACTGTGTGCTGTGCCCTCTACTAGGTGGCAGAGAACCAAAGAAGAAGAAAACACCATTTTTGCCCTCAAGTTGCTTATATATATATATAACCTGGGGCAGAACCCCTAGGAGAGTTAACTTAAAGATCCAAATTGTTGACTGCCTGAGGCCTGGAAATTAGTCCCATTTCTGTAAGTAAATCAGTATTTATACAGTAGATGGGGTAATGGCACTACAGGGGGGACCCGAGCACAGAGGTGAGGGACCCTCACTCGCCTGGGTGGGAAGGGAGCAGGGACTTGAGGACACTGGCTCTGTTTCTGCATCAAACACATGCCAGCAGCCATGGATAGGTCAGTTGTCTTTCCTGGGCTTCAGTTTCCCCCAGAGTTATATGATCTCTAGGAGATCAATGATTTTTAAGTATTTTTAAAAAGCATTTGAAACCATTTCCCCCATCTTCCCAGTAAATGAATGTAGACATACAAATGCGGTGCTTTCCTGGGGTAAGGCTGGGGCTGTGGGGCAGGACCCTGACAATAAGACCCTCACTCCCATACGGATGCCCCTCATGGGGCCCAGGCCACCTCCCTGAACTGCAGGGATCGGTGGAGGAAAGCTGGAAAGGGTGGTGCTGACTCCTGGGGTTCTGAAAGCACCTCTCATCAGCCCCGACTGATGCAGAAACCCCGGGGCTGCAAACCCACAAGCACCCAGGCCCCGGAGAGAACACAAGTGCGTGATGAGGCGAGCCACTTTTCCTTATAAAAGCATCTTCAGCTGTCCTCTTTCACCTAGACACATTTGGTTTGCACATCATACCCTTAATTAGTCTTTATTTCCATGAAGAAATATGTGCTCTCCCATTTGTCTTGAAATATGGGGGGCCTCTTGATCTAGCCTCCATTTTCCTGTTTTTGATGGAGACGCAGATACTGATACCAAGAAATAGTTCATTTTCCTTCTAGCTTTGCAGAAGAACAAAGGTGGTATAAGGATGATGACAGATGACAGCTGCCATCAGTGTCAGTACCTGGAGGCAATAGGAAACAGTGGAGACTGCAGTAAACTGGAGCACGCAGTCCTTCTCTAAGGGGCAGCTGCCACTCAGCTCCAGCCAATGGACATCTTGCAGGAAGGTGGTACCACATCACCATGTCTGATATTTCAAGAAAATCAGAAATCCAGACTTTTCTATGAGAAATCTCCTGGTTTTTAAAAATGGATGATGATTTCTAATTCCTTTTTTTTTTTTTTTCATATGAAACACCTCCAACAAAACATGTCCATAGGTCCAGATTTATCCCAGTTTGAGACTTCCACTCTGATAAGATGAGCTCAATAATTGGTTCTCCTTGGAGACTGGCTGCCCTCCTACCTCCACTTTGGCAGGCTCAAGTGTGAGCTGACAACTTGGTGAAAGAGGTGGGTATCCTAGCCTTACCTGGAAAAAGAAGATGTGTTCTTCATGGAATCCACACAATTTCTTCCTGCCTCCAGCAGAAAAGAGATGTAATGGATGGTCAGAGGCCAGAGGTGGCTTGAGACTGGATAAACTTTAGAACTATGAAGAATGATTTTTTAAATGACAACAACCAGCTCGAACAGGTGAAAAGGGTTTAAAGCAACCTGGAAGGTTTACATCAGAAAACGAGGAATACAGGTTCTCCACACAGCAGCCCCAGCTCTTCCTAAAACAAATCCCATGTGTTGCTGGCATCCTGCTTAAACCTTCAATGGCTTCCCTTTGCCTTCAGGGTGAAATCCAAATGCAAATGTCTTCCCTGGACCGTACACATTCCAGGAGACAGCCTCTCTTCTAACCCCTTGACCCCACGCAGTTCCCCCCAAAGTACTTTCCCTGTTCTCTTCTGGGGCTTTTTACCCACTGTTCTATCAGGTGCACTCCTCTTCCTTCTTTCCCCACCCACCTCCTTCTACAGGACTCAGTTCCGCTGTCCCCTCCTCCAGAAAGCCTTCCCTGATCACACCTCAGACTGAATTTAGGGGCCCATCTTCCGTGCTCTCACAGTACCTTCTGCTTATCTCTATCTTTGTCCAAGTCACACTACATTATAATTGTCCATTTTCCTGACAGTTTTGTCCACTTGGACCATATCTCTGTTGCATCACATATAGCAGGTATTCCACAAATGTGTGCTGAAAGGAGGAGGGAGGGAGATCTAAGGATGGAATGGGCCCCCATCCTGCAAACACTTTAAGGTACAATTCGCCCTGGGAACAGAGGCCTAAGCGACCGCTCAAAGATCCTTCTTGAATCTTAAAAGATGATAGTCAGTTCAAAGGTAGCAGGACTACTCAGAGGGGGATAGAATCTATCAATGATCACACAGCATTGTGCAGGCAAACCTGTGATGAAATGCAAATCAAACTCTGGCTCTTACTTACTTTTGCAGATGTCTCCTTTCCTACCAAAGGGTTGGGAAAAAGTTGAGGTGATGGGGATGGGGTGGGGAAGGGGGTGGCAGCAGTGGGGAGGACAGCTACAGGAGACATTCAGCTTTAGGGAGTGTCACAGTCTTCATTGTCAATTCCCTTCAGGCTGGGCGATTCTTTGCTGAAGACCTCTCAATTATCAATGTTTCTAAAAACAATATTGTTTTCTCGGCATCTAGCAACAAGCGGAGGCCTCGGAGCTAGTGAGCCTGCCCTAAAATTCCCCAGAGAGAGACTCAACTTGTTGATGAGGCATTCAAAGGAGCCGGGCTTCATCAGGCAGCAGCAGCCAGACTGGGAACATCAAGCTCCCCGTGGAGACGGGACTTAAAGGTTTCCCTGTTATCAGGGACTCCCAGGCAAAAGGAACTATAACAACAATGGAAAACAATCCCATGCCTTGGGCTTTTATGTGCAAGCGCAGGGCAAAAGGCTTGACTTTTACTTATTTAATTCCTACAACGACTCTGCTCAGATTTATCATACCTGTTTTCCCCATGAGAACATTGAGGCTCAGGGAAGGCCCAATCCTTGTCCATCATTCCACAACCGGGTTTGGACTCAAGTCTCTACGACGTCATGGCCAGTACATCCTCCGCCTTGACACCATGGTGCTGGTTGAGATTTTAATTGGATCATGAGAAACATGGGTTAGGTACAAGGAGGAACTTTCTGAAAGCAGATTGCATTACTCTGAAAGAGCATTTGGAACAAGGCATATGGGAGGGGAGAGATGAATGAGATGAATTCCTGGAGGCCAGGACAGCAAATGCAGAAGGGGCGAGGGACACTGTGGAGTTCCTGTGACAGCCACCCCCCTTTATTAAATACAGCCATAACCCACTGAATGGCCTGGGGGAGAGTGTAAACTACAATGTAAACTATTACCCGTGTGGTGCTACAGTCCTCCAAAATGTATTCACCAAATGCAATGAATGTGCCACAATGATGAAAGAGGATGTGGGAGGAGTGGGGGTGGGGCTGGGGTATGTTGGAACCTCTTATATTTTTTAATGTAACATTTTTTGTGATCTATGTATCTTTTTAAAAAAAAAAAAGACCATTTAAAAAATACGACCTAGACTTTCCCAGGTCTTGCCAGGCAGGCAGGCATGGGGTTAGAAGACAATCCCCTCGAACTGGGACGAAAGGTGTCTTTCTTTCCCCGGGCTCTCTCTGATGCCCAGTGCCACCTTTCACACTCAAACAATCATGGACAAAGGGCACGAAGGTGGTGCCAGAGCCTGGCAGAGTCAGGAAGGCCGGGCCTTTCAGGCGTCCCCAGTGAGCCCCGCTAGGCCAGCCCTGTAAGCTCTCCAGCGTCGCTTTGCCTCCCTCACAGGGTCACCGTGCGGCATGCCTGAGATAACGTCCATTACGAGCCCGATGGGTAGTGACAGACCAAAAAAAATGTCGGCTTCCCTTCCTCTTCCCCTCCAGCTGAGTGAGAGACTGGCATTTTCAAAAAGACCTGCTAAGAATAAGGGGAAGGATGGAGAGAAAACCAACAGAGAGAATATTTCTCTTTCAAGGCTCTTCGGTTTTGAGGAAGAAAAGTCCACTCAAAATTGCTGAAGCGAAGAAGAGGAGAAGGAGGAAAAGGAGTTGTTTATTGTGAGGACTGAGCAACCTGTCCCAGCACCAAGGGCAGGGAGCCCAGCCAAGCCTCACGGGGCCAGGGACCCACCCAGACAACGGCCAAGGAGCCAAGGAGAGAACTGCTTCTCCCACAGCCTGTCTCTCTCCAGACGATGATGTCTGTTTTCCTGTCCTTTCCCATGTCTGCTCCCTTTTGCAAACCAGCTTTCTCTGTTTCTGTGTGGAAGGAGATGGAGCCTCAAGACTCCCAGGTCCAAGTCCTTGTTCAAGGGCTCAGCAGTTTGGGCAGCATCTCTCGACATCCCAATTCCAAGTTTTTATTGGCCCAGCTGTCAGGTGTGCATCCTGGGCCAATCAGATGTAGCCAGAGGGGCAGGGCCACTGAATATGGCCACTGGGGCCAGCAGCCTCCAAGATGGCCGTCGGGGACCTCCATTTCCTGGAGTTTGTGCCCTTATATGATCCCTCCCTCAAGGTGTGACCCACTTCTAACAAATAGACCATGGCGGAGTGACAGGGCGCCACTTTCAAGATTAGATTACAAAAAGACTCTGGCTGGTCACATCTTGCTTCTCGTCTGTTCATTCTGACAGAAGCCAGCTGCTCTTTTTGCAAGCTTGGCATAATAGGCCCACGTGGCAAGGGACTGATGTCTCTGGCCACCAGCCAGCAAGGACCTGAGGTCTGTCAGCAGCCACATGAGGGAGTGTAGAAGCAGATCCTCCCCAGCTGAGCCCAAGATGACAGCAGCCCCTGCTGATCACTTGATTGCAGCTGTGAAAGTCCTGAGCCAGGGAACCCAGCTAAGGAACATCCAGATTCCTGACCCACAGTAACTATAAGACAATAACTTGTTATTTAAAGCTGCTAAGTTTTGTATAGTTTGTTACACAGCAGTAGCTAACTAATACATTAGGGAAATGGGTAGAAGCTTGGCAGCTACCACAAAAGATGTCTCCTTCTTTCAAGCAATCCAATAACAAATAAGCCTTCCATGACCTTCTAGAAGAGAGAGCTCTTTGTAACAAGCTCACAAGGACTTTTGCCTTGTCACCCTGACTCAGGAAAACCCACTGAGTGGGAATTAGTGGGTCAGATCAGCCCCTGGGACTAATGTGGAGTGTACTGGTCAGATTCCACAAGTTTACAAGGATAAGTCATTCTTGGGAACTGCAGTATTAGAAATCAATTGCTAGTCATCAGGGGAATGCAATTTCAAACAATAATGAGAACCCACTTTACCCCTTCAAAAATGGTTACAGTTTAAAAGGCTGACCATATCAAATGTTGGTAAGGCTTTGCAGCAATGGTAATTCATTCAATGCTAGTAAGAATATAAAATGGTAACTCCAACCTTTTGACACTGTAAATTCCACTCCTGAGCATACACCCAAGCAAAATGGTGGATTATGTCTGCCAAAAGAAATACACTAAAATGATCACAGCACTTTACATTATAGCCCCACACCAGAAACAGCCCAAATATCCATCAGTGGTAAAATGGACAAATAGTGTTACACTCATAAAATGGAGTATTACACAGCAGTGAAAAAAATGAACTACTGATACATGCAACAACATCAATAACTTTTCCTGCTACAATATTTAATGAAAATAGTCAGACCCTAAAGGGTGTGTACTATGTGATTTCATTAATATGAAAATTAATCAATGGAGGTAGAGGTCATAACAGAGTTACCTTGGGGAGTATCGACTGGGAGGGAGCACAAAGGAGACTTCTTAGGTGTTATGCATGTTCATATCTTTTTATTGGTGATGGTTATGTAAAAAAACATAAAGCTTAACATTTAATATTTGTGCCTTTAATACATGTCATTACATACTTATATTTATCCCATTCTCTCATATTCCCATAATGCACGGAACTGTGGAATCAACCACCCCTTCAACCACAGACACCCTGGGCCCCAGCTTTTCCAAGGTGGATAAGCCCAGGGATCATACCCACATAGAGGAAGTACAAATTTGAACTGGATTTTAGGAATTTTACTTGTCAATGAAGAATATATTGGAGAAGGACAAGATTGAAGGCAGACAGTCCATGAAAAGGCTGATTTAGGAGTCCAAGCAAGAGATGGTGGTGGCTAGACCAACGACAGTGGAGATGGAGGGAAACAGATAAAGGTAAGGGCAGCCAACAGAGCCTGAGGGGGGAGTCGACAATGAGAAGGTGAGGGAGGAAACACTATCAAGAACAACACCTGTACTTCCGGCTTGGGCAAGTGAGTAAGTGGCAATGCTGTTCAGGAGGATTTGGGGAAGGGAGGGAGGATGAGGGCCCCAGTCCTGGGCAGGTCTAGTATGAACTGCCCAGAGAACCACCAAATGGAGATGTCAGAAACCATAGCACCCACTGTCAGGTTCAGTCCCCTGGAACAGATCCTGAGACAAGGAGTTGAGCGCGGTTTATGGGAAGAGCTCTTAGAAGACACACCACAGCGAAGTGAGGGAGGCAGGACTGGGCAGAGGGGGGCACTGCATGCAGTGTGGTTGCAGCTGAGGCTGCTGGCCATCCTGCACGGAGCTCAGGTTACCCCAAATTATGGCAAAGGGTCCAGCCCTTCGGACATACCCCTCCCCCAGCATTGGCCACGGAGGCCCCATATACCATTCACGTCCCACTGCAAGGGAGGGGCTGGGAACTGAGGCTCAGACAGCCCCCAGCTCTCACCCCCCACCTGCACTAGCGAGGCACTGGGATACAGCACGCTCCTCACTGCCCATCTCTGCCCACCGTGCCCACGGAGTCGTTCCTTCTAACGTATGTTTTATAAAAAGAGTGGGGTTTTCCTTTCATGAGCCATCGTTACCACAATTCCCGCTCGGTGGATGATCTCTGGAGCATTGTGAGAGGTGGCATCACCATCCGGGCACAAAATCCAGCCCAGGAGTTTCCAAGTCAGGGCTACCTCCCAAGGCTGCACCAGTTTGCTCCCGCGAAAGTCTCTCGCACCCTTATCTGATTCATTAGCAAACCCTATTCCCTCCACCTTCAAAACAGATTCAGGATTCAGTTCCTTATTGCTTCCACCTGTCCACCCTGCGCACTGCAGAGCCCCCACCCCCACGGTCTTCCTCTCTTCAGTCTGTTCTCAGCACAGCAGTCAAGGTAAACTGCTAAAATCTAATCAGGCATGTTCCTCCTCTGTTCAAAATCCTTCTGCGGCTCCCACCTTGCTCTGAGTAAAAGTGCGTGCAATGGCCTTTCTGAGCTCACTTCTGCTTCCCTCCCCTTCACTCATTCTGCTCCACCACAGTGGGATCCTTCAGACTCACTGGGCAGGCTCCTGCCCCAGGACCTTGGCGTTTGTTACTCTCTCAGCCTGGAATGCTTTTTGCATGCCCACCTTCTTCAGATCTGAACAGATGTTGCCTTTTCAGGGAGGCTTCCCCTGACTTCTCTGTTTTAGAGCCCAGCCCCTCACCAGCTCTCCCCAAGCCTCCTCCCCTGCTCCATTTTTCTCCTCTTCATGAATTGCCATCTGATATATCATATATCCCCCTTGTTGATTTTATTCATTCTCTGTCTTCCCACTGACTCCACAGGAGCAGAGATTTTTGCCTGTTTCATTCAGTGACTAGAATGCTACCTCACGTTTAGTAAGAGAACTCAGTATTTGTTGACTGAGTGAATTAAGAAATGAGGAGCAGTCAATGCCTGGTCCTTACTGCTTCCTTCTCCTATCAGCCCTTAGAGGTAGGCATTATTATCCTCTTTTGACCGATGAGAAAACTGAAGCTCCAAAAGGCCACATGACCTCCAAAAGGCCAAGGGCACACAGTTCAGAATGGGCAGAGGCAGAGACAGAACCAGGTGTGTGAGACGACAGGGACTGAGGCGGCTGTGTTCCCCGATGCCTGCTGCTCCTGCGCGCACATGCTGGTCCTTCTGCTGGAACGATCTTCTCGTGCCTGGTCCTTCTCCAGCCCAGCTGTCACCTCCTCGCGGAGGCCTTCCCTCATCTCCTTCTATGTAACAGTCTCTCCCCTTCTCAGTAACTGTCACTTTGTCCTCTCCATTTCCTTCACAGCCCATTCAACATTCTAAAATTACCTCCTGCCTACCCGTCTGGGTGCAGGCAAAATGACGGCAGCTCAGGAAAGAGGCCATTTGGAGAGCAAGGAAGTCCCCGGAGGTGACCTCAGGCTTATGGCAACAGTGTACTCTCGAGGGATGCTCACGAGTCCATAGAAAGTCAATTTGCCAAATGACCAATTTACCGGTTAATCGATTCCCTAAATACTTGCTTCTACTCTCCTTATGAAGTTGCAGCAATGTGTATCACAAAGTAGTTTCGGCAGCCTTTAAGGATTTTTCGAAGTTTGGATCCCATTGTAGCAAGGGTGGGAAGGGGACATCCCTGCAGCAACCCTACGTACTTGCATCTACCCCCAAACAGAATGTGTCCCCGAGGCCTCCTCTCACATGGCTGCAGCCCTGGACTGGGCGTGGGAAGGGGCAGACCTCTTGACCTCATCCCAAGTGCATGCTCCCCCAGCCAGAGGGCCACTGCCACACCAGGCTGGGTATTGCAAAAGACCATATGAAATTAACAGGGGCCAGGACTAGGGTGAGGAGAGTGAGGCACTTGTCTCCAAATATAAAATTTAGGGGGCTCCAAAAAAAACAATAATCAAGATAAAAATCATTTTAATGCAATATTTTAAAAAATCAAACCAATGCCAAAAAAACCATAATTAATACAATAAAACCTTTTTAAATAAAAACATGGTCAGTACTATTGATTTTCCCTTTTGTCTTATGCTCCACTGTGAAAGCCGCAGCACCATTGCTGATTCTGCCTCCAGGAAGATAGAGTAGATGCACTTTATCTAAGTGCAATGCAACACTCTGGACGTTACATATAAAAGAAACATAGGAAGATTCTGAATGTTGGAGAGAAGGCTGAATGGGCAGGGACCTCAGGACCCAAGGAATGACACAGTAGTGAGTTCCCTGTGTCTTCCTTTTGCCTTAGGCATCTTAGACTTGGAGTTGAAGAAGTTAGTAAACCAGAAATATCAATAGCATTTGCAAGTACAAAACTAATCTCTCTATACAAAAGACTAAGAAAGGCACAACCTAGCAAAACAGAAAAGTTTTAGACAATAACCACCCTCCTCCAGCTAAATGCCACAGAAAGCAAATTGTATCTCCACCCTACCTGTGTCAGCAAAGGCCAACTGGTCCACCCACCCATGTCAGCAAAGGCCAAGGGGGAGCCTATACTTCCACCCTTACCCAACTGTAACAAAGTATTCTAAACTCCCTGTGGGATGGTGTCAGAGAAGGCCAAGTAGGGAGCCAGAACTTTCATCCCCATCCCACCCCCACCCCATGCTATCAGAGACCCTGTGTGGGGCCTGGACCACCAACTCCAGCAGGCAGAAGGAAAGTGCCCCTTGCCCTGTCAGAGAGTCAGGACCATTAGCACCAGCCATCAATAAGGAGGCCACCCTGCCCTGTGTCAGCAGAGGCCAAGTGGGGAGCCAAAATCCCATGCTGCCAAGCAGTAATGAAGAGCAGCTCATCCTCTGGGGTAGCAACAGAGAGTGAGTAGGGAATCTGGATTTCAACCCTTCCTGGCAGTCTTAAGGTACTGCCCTCCCTTCCCCTTACAGAAAGGCATTCAGAGAAAACCAATGAAAACAGAAGGTTCAAATAAGATCCAGAGTCTCATAACACAACATGAAAATGTCCAGGTTTCAATCAAAATTCATTCATCATACCAAGAACCAGGAAGAACTCAACTTTAATGGAAAACCAGGCAATAAAGAGATGCCAACCCCAAGAAGGCACAGATTTTACAAATATCTGACAAAGATTGTAAAGCAGCTATCATAAAATTGCTTCCATGAGCAATCACAAATGTGGTGAAATAAATGAATAAATAGAAATTCTCAGTAAAGATGCAGAAAGTCTTAGTAAAGAATAGAAGATAAGAACTAAATTGAAATTTTGGAACTGAAAATATAGTAACTTAATTTTTATATATTAAAAAAACCCTCAATAGATGAATTCAAGAGTAGAAAGGAGGGAAACGGACTTTGGCCCAGTGGTTAGGGCGTCCGTCTACCACATGGGAGGTCCGCGGTTCAAACCCCGGGCCTCCTTGACCCGTGTGGAGCTGGCCATGTGCAGCGCTGATGCACGCAAGGAGTGCCGTGCCACGCAAGGGTGTCCCCCGCGTGGGGGAGCCCCACGCGCAAGGAGTGCGCCCATGAGGAGAGCCGCCCAGCGTGAAAAGAAAGTGCAGCCTGCCCAGGAATGGCGCCGCCCACACTTTCCGTGCCGCTGACTGACAACAACAGAAGCGGACAAAGAAACAAGATGCAGCAAATAGACACCAAGAACAGACAACCAGGGGAGGGGGGGATATTAAATAAATAATAAAAAAAAAAAAAAGAGTAGAAAGGAGGGGACAGAGGAAAAGAACTAGTGGATTTGAAGATAAACTATGAATTGCCCAATCTGAACAATAGAAAGAAAATAGAGTGGGGGAAAAAAAACAGAGCCTCAGAAATATGCGGGGCTGTAAAAGGTGATCTAACATTCATCAAAGTCCTGGAAGGAGAGAAGAAAGAGGATGGGACTAAAAAGTACTTGAAGAAATAAGGGGTGAAAACTTGCCAAATTTGGCAAAAGAAATAAATCTATTGATTCAAGAAGCTGAGAGAATCCCAATCAAGATAAGCCCAGATACACATCATAGTCAACCACTGCAAATGGAAGAAAAATACTGTGACAGCAGTGAGAGAGTAGGAATGTATTAGCCATGGAAAAACAATTTGAATGGCAGTGGATTTCTTATCAGAAACCATGGAGGAAGTGCACAGCAAGTTTTCAAGTGTTGAAAGAAAAGAACAGGGAAGTGGACTTGGACCAGTGGTTAGGGTGTCTGTCTACCACATGGAAAGTCCGCGGTTCAAACCCCGGGCCTCCATGACCCGTGTGGAGCTGGCCCATGCACAGTGCTGATGCACGCAAGGAGTGCTGTGCTGTGTAGGGGAGCCCCACGCGCAAGGAGTGCACCCCATAAGGAGAGCCGCCCAGCGCAAAAGAAAGTGCAGCCTGCCCAGGAATGGCGCCGCACACACGGAGAAGTGGCACAACAAGATGACGCACCAAAAAGAAACACAGATTCCTGTGCCGCTGACAAGAGAAGTGGACAAGAACACGCAGCAAATGCACACAGAGAACAGACAACAGGGGGAGGGGGGCAGGAGAAGGGGAGAGAAATAAATAAATCTTTAAAAAAAAAAGAAAAAGAAAGAAAGAAAAGAACCACCAGCCCAAAATTCTATATCCAATGAAAATAACCTTCAGGAATGAAGAATAAATCAAGACATTCTCTGATTAAGGAATAAATAAATAAATAAAATAAAGAAAGTTCTCTATCCAGAAAAGGAAATGATAATGAAAGGAAACTTAAGCATTAGCAGTGTGGCTGGTGATGGCTGAAAACAACAGAAATTTGTTCTCTCACAATTCTCGAGACTAGAAGTCTAACATCAAGGTGTCAGCAGGGCCATGCTCCCTGACGTTTCTAGGGAAGAAGCTTTCTGTATTAGTCAGCCAAAGGGGTGCTAATGCAAAATACCAGAAGTCTGTTGGCCTTTATTGAGGGTATTTATTTGGGGTAAGAGCTTACAGACACCAGACCATAAAGCATAAGTTACTTCCCTCACCGAAGTCTATTTCCACATGTTGGAGCAACATGGCTGCCATCTGCCAGGGGTCAGGCTTCCTGGTGCCTCTTTTCCCAGGTCTTGCTTTTCTCTGGAATCAGGTTCTCTGTTTTCTCCACACAAGGTCAGCTGTAGACTATGAGGCTCTCTAGGCTTTGCCTCTCTCCACAAGGTCAGGTGTAGACTGTCAGGCAGACAGCTCTGTCTCTCTCCCCAGGGTTTCTGCCATGTCTAAGGAGCTGTTTCTATTCCTCTGTGTTCTTCTCCTGGCTCTGGTCCTCTCTTCCTGGGGCTTGCTTCTCTTTCCTCTGTGTGCTTAATTCCCTGGACTGCAGCTCAATACTCCAGCATCAAACTCCAAATCAAATCTCCAACATCAAAACTCCATCATCAATGTTCCAACTCTGTCCTTTGCCAAGTCTTTTATCTATGAGCCCCACCCACCAAGGGGCGGGGACTCAATACCCTACTCATGGCCCAATCAAAGCCCTAATCATAATTTAATCATGCCCAGGTACAGACCAGTTTACAAACATAATCCAATATCTATTTTTGGAATTCTTAACTATATCAAACTGCTCTGCCTTCCTTGCCTCTTCTGAGCTTCTGCTGGTAGCCATCAGTCTTTGGGTTCCCTGGCTTATAGCTGCATCATTCCACCCTGCCTCTGTCATCACATGGCCTTCTCACTGTGTTCCTCTGGCTCTAGGTCTCTTCTTCTCTTATAATAAGGACAACAGCCATTTGTACTAAGGGTCCACCTTACTCCAGTATGACCTCATCTTAATTAATTACATTTACAAGAATACTATTTTCAAATAAGTTCACATTCTGAGGTACTGGGGGTTAAGATGTCAACATATCTTTTTGTGGGACATAATTTAACCCAAAACAAACAAGAAGAAAGAAAGAACAATTGAAGGCTAAAAATATGGGTAAACGCAACATGCTTTTTCTCTCTTCCTGAGTTTTCTAAATTATATTTAACAGTTAAAGTAAATATTATAATACTATCTTATAAATGTAAATATTTAAGACAATAAAAAAAATTAATGAGGTAAAGGAACATAAAAAGAGGTAAGATTTGTACACTTTACTTGAACTGGTGAAATGGCACTACTAGACTATGATACATTGTATATATATAATGTAATACCCAGTGCATGTACTAAAAAGCCACATAAATAAATACACTCAGAAATATTATTGATAAATCAAAATACAATTATAAAAATTGTTTAAGTAACCCACAGGAAGGAAAGCAGGGAAAACATAATAGTGAAAGGAAAAACAGGAAAAAAAAAAAAACCCCACAAAGAGTAAAATGGCAAGTTAAATCCTCACATAGCAATAATTACATAAAATATAAATGGTTTAAATAGGCAAATTAAAAGACAGAAATTGCAGGGATTTAAAAACAGGACTTAACTATGTGTGTGTGTGTGTGTATTGTCTTCAAGAAACTCACTTCAAACATAATGATATTAGTATTATATAAAGTATTCTTCAGAGCACAGAAAATTACCAGATACAGAGAGGGACGGTGCAAAATTATAAAAGGGTCAATATATCAAAAGGACGTGGTAATTCTAAATGTGTATGCATCAAACAACAGAGATGAAAATGTGTGAAAAAAAAAACTGATAGAAGAAAAAGTACAAAAAGAAACCCACATTTAAAATTGCAGGCTTCAACACCACTCTCTCAGAGACTGATAAAAACAACTAGACATAAAATCATCAAAGAGGTATTACTCGATGCCTTTGACCAACAGGATCTAATTGAAGTTATAAATCATTCCACCCAACAATAGCAGAATAGAGCCATTCTTTTCAAGTGCCCATGGAGCAGATACTAAAATAAAGCCATAAAATAAACAAATTTTAAAGTCTTGGAGGTGGCGGACTTGGCCCAGTGGTTAGGGTGTCCGTCTACCACATGGGAGGTCGACAGTTCAAACCCCAGGCCTCCTTGACCCATGTGGAGCTGGCCCATGAGCAGTGCTGATGCTTGCAAGGAGTGCCCTGCCACACAGGGGTGTCCTCCGTGTAGGGGAGCCCCACGCACAAGGAGTGCACCCTGTAAGGAGAGCTGCTCAGCACGAAAGAAAGCGCAGCCTGCCCAGGAATGGCACCGCACACATAGAGAGCTGACACAACAAGATGACGCAACAAAAAGAAACACAGATTCCCGTGCCGCTGACAACAACAGAAGCAGACAAAGAAGACACAGCAGATAGACACAGAGAACAGACAACCAGGGTGGGGTGGGGGGATGGGGAGAGAAATAAATAAATAAATCTTTAAAATAAAATAAAATAAAAGTCTTGAAATCATGCGCAGTGTGTTTTCTGACTAGAGTCAAGCTAGACATCAACATCTCTAAACACTTGGAAACTAAACAACACATTTCTAAATAATCCACAGATTAAAGAGGAAATAACAAGAGAAATTTAAAAATACATTGAACTGAATAAAAATGAAAGTACAACATATCAAAATTTGTAGGGCATAGCTAAAGCAGTGCTGAGAGGGAAATTTATAGCACTAAATGCTGACATGAGAAAAGAGTAAAGGTGTCCAATCAATAAACAAAGTTTCCATCTAAAAATATACAGAAAAAAGAGAAAATTTTCATTTAACCTTTTGGAAAAAAAAAATAGAGAAAATCAATGTGACATCAAGCTGGTTATTTGAAATGGTCAATAAAATTGACAGCCTTCTAGATGGACTGACAAAAAAGAAGAGAGAATATACAAAATACCAATATCAATAATGGAACAGAGAATATCATTACAGACACTGTGAACATCAAAAGAATAATAAGGGAATACTAAGAGCAACTCTACATAAAAAAATTTGACAATTTAGATGAAATGGACCAATTCTTCAAAAAGTACAAATTGTCACTATTCACCCAATATGAAATAGAGCATTTGAATAGTCCCATAATTATTAAGGAAACTGAATTCATTATTTTTCAAATTCCCCAACAGAAGTATGCAGTCTCAGATAGTTTCACTTGTGAATGCTACCAAACATTTATAGAAAAATTAACAATTTTACACAACCTCTTCTTAAACAAAAAGAGGAGAGAGCACTTCCCAATTCATTTTATGAAGCAAGTTTTACCCTGATACCAAAAGCAAGGAAAGACAGTATAAGTCAAACCCATAGATTAATATCCCTCACAAACACAGCTTCAAAAATCCTTAAAAATATATTAGGAAGTAGGATTCAGAAACATTTTTTAATTATACACCATGATCAAATGGGATTTATATCACGGGTACAAGACTGATTCAACATTTGAAAACAGGTGAAAGAAGGAAAATCACATGATTATATCAATTGATGCAAAAAAAAAAAGCATTTTACAAAATTCTAAGAATTTTTTAAACTGTCAGAAAATTAGGAATAAGAGGAATTTCTTCAACTTGATAAAGAACATCTACAAAAATCCTAAAGCTAACATAGCAAAAGATTGAGTGCTTTCTCTCTAAGATCAGGAGCAGGGCAAGGATGTCTGCTCTCACAACTTTTATTCAACATAGTGCTATCAAGGTCTAATCAGTGTGATAAGGTAAGAAAAGGAAATGAAAGGTATACAGATCAGAAAAAAGTTATAACTCTCCCTACTTGCCAATGACATGATTGTCCATGTCAAAAATCCCAATAGATTTTAAAAATCTATTTTACAAAAACTCCTAGAAGTAACAAATGAGTTTAGCAAGTTCATGGGATACTAGATAAATATACAAAATTCAGTTGTATTTCTATATACCAGCAATGAATTTATGGGCTCTGAAATTTAAAATACAATATTTACAATCACTGAAAATAATGAAATATTAAGGTGTAAATCTGAAGGGACATGTGCAGGACTTGTATGCATAAAACTATAAAATGCTGATGAAAGAAATCAAATTTCTAAGTAAGTGGGGGGACATATCATGTTCATGGATTGGAAAACCTCAACATAGTAAAGGTATTAATTATCCCCAACTTAATATTCAGGAGATGAAAAGACAATCCACAGAGTGGGGAGAAAATACTTGCAAACCACATGTCCAACAAAGGACAAGTATTTAGAATATATAAAGAACTCTCAACATCCAACAGTTTAAAAAAAATCCAATTAGAAAATAGGTAGAAGATATGAATAGATATTTCACGGAAGAGGATATAGGATACAGAGATGGCAAATAAGCACAGGAAAAGATGTTCAACACCATTAGCCATTGGAGAAATGCAACACCTACCTAAATGGCTAAAAAAAGAAAAGAAAATGATGAACACACAAAATGTTGGTGAGGATATGGAGAAACTAGATCACTCATACATTTCTGGTGGAAATGTAAATTAGTACAGCCACCCTGGAAAACAAGTTGCCCATATCTTTAAAACCTAAACGACCACATGACTCAGTAATTGAACTTCTGGGAATTTGTCTCAGAGAAATGAAATTTTATGTTCACACAAAATCTGCATATGGAACGTTCATAGCACCTTTGTGTATAATAGCCAAAAACTGGATGGATGAATAGTCACACAAACTGTGGTACATCCATACCATGAAACACTACTCAGAGCTAAAAAAGAAGAAATTATTGATACACAACAACTTGGATGAATCTCCAGAGGATTATGTTGAGTGGGGGGGGGGGGAAAAGTCAATACTAAAAGGTCAAATACTGCTTGATTCCTTTTATATAATATTCTTGAAATGACAAAATTATAAAAATGGAAAACAGATTGCCGGGGATTAGGAAAGAGGTGAAGGCTGGAGGGAAGTGGGTGTGGCTGAAAAGAACACTAGAAGGGACTCTTGAAGGGATGGTATGTGTCAGTTCCCTGGTTGTGCTAGTTCACTATAGTTAAGGAAGATGATACCACTGGGGTAAATTGGGAGAAAGGTGCATGGGATCTGTCTGTATTATTTCTTACAACTGCATGTGACCCTACAATTATCACAAAATAAAAGGTTTAATATTTTTAAATCACACGAAAAACTAAAATTGTATATACATGCACACATATATGTATGTGTATATATGTACAGTCTATCTTTATTCCTGGGTTTTTTGGCACCCCCTTAAATTTTGCACTCAAGGCAAGTGCCTCACTCATTTCACCCACCTCACCCCAGTCCTGGTCTGGCACAAATGGTCCCAGGCTCAGTTCAAGATCTCTTCCTGATAACTTTGACAAATTGACCATTAGATGGGTCACTGATTTGTGACGAATTGCCATTGATGATTTGGCTTTGGGTGACTTGATCGACACTATCAGCTTCACAGCAGCAGAAAGGAAGAAGCTGGGGAGGTCGATTAAGACCAAGTATTTCCAGCCTTCATAAAAGTAATTTAAGGAATCTGAACATTCTCCTTGGACAATGGGAAGTTAATAAAGGGTTGAAGCATGGAGTTAGAGCATAATTGTGCTGTTTGTTTTGTTCTCTGATTTCCATATGGAAAACATATAGAAGGGAAGGAGACGAGGAAGGCTGTTTAGGAGGATGTATTTCACCAAAGCAGAGGCAGTGAAAGGGAAGAAGAGCTTACAAATGTAGGGGTGACTTAGATAGGAGTCCCCTAAAAACAGAGCACAAGACAAGGACTTGGTTGCAGGTAGTGTATTTTGAAGGTGATCTCAGGAAGCACAAGTAAGAAAGTGGGGAAAGTTCCACAGAGAAGAGAGAAGAACAAATGAAGAGTGTGCTAATGTGCAAGTTCCCACCTTGGGCACCTGACGCCAACCTGCTGGGGACCGTCTGAGGAGCCAAATAAGACGTGTCTTAGAATTGGCCCACAGCAGGACTGGGAGTCTGAGGAATTCATCCCCAATCCCCAGTCCCCATTGGTTGAAGATAGACCCCAGGGACGTTAGCTCCCCACACATCTAGGATGCATCTACACACAGCTGAGTGACTTTCTAGAGATTTTGGAGCAGCACTGTCCAATAGCACTTTTCTGGAATGGTAGAAATATTTATATCTGCATTGTCCAGTGCCGTAACCACTATTCACACGAGGCTACTCAGCACTCGGTTGAAATGTGGCTAGTACAACTGAGAAAATGAATTTTTAATTTTATTTAAGCTAATTTGAATTTAAATCATCACACACTAGAGACTACTCTATTGGATAGCACAGCTTGAAAGCAGAGAGAATCTCACAGGGCACTTTTAATAAGGGATGCTGGCAGGGGCCGAGAACTGTCCACCGTCCTGTGCTGAATCGGGCTGACTGTGGGGAGGAAGAATCAACAGAAGCTGGTGTTTAATTGAATATGGGGAGTGAGTGGCTCCAGACAGGGCATGCTGGAGATGACCAAGGCTTATGTAGTCATGTTCCCAGGGGCTGGGCGCACTTTGGGACTGATGATGGCTTAGAGGAAGGGCTCAGAGAAGCAGCACATGACCTCCTCACTGCTCCTCTAAGCAAGGCCAAGCCTCCAACTGCAAATGGCAGGGCAGTCAAATATGTAGAAGACAGTTTACGAGGAGAAATAAGTGTGTTTTTTTGGGTCTTTTGTTGATATTTCATGGTGCTCTAAAAGTGAACCTAATTAAAAGCAAGGTCCCCACCTAAAGAAAGTGATTTGGGTAGATCTGTGTTGATAATAGACTTGGCACTACCCTCACAGTTCCTACATGCCGACACGTTATAATTTTTTCTTGATAGTTAGACACACTCTGTTGTTATTCAATCTGACTCCTCTGAAACTGTTGCCAATAGCCAATTAAACAGTTAGCTAAATATATTAATGGCACATTGCCATGTTTTTGGCCTGAACGAGGTTTCAGGAAAAGTGTTTCCCAGACCAAAGGGACCCTAAGGGGAAACTGCTAGTGGCTTGGCTCTCCTTGGACACAGCCACTGGCCCCAGGCTGGCCAACCCTGAGAAAGAGCCTCCAGCTAAACCAAGATGCCAGCACTAGAGCAAGTCTCCCCGAGGGGAATAATAATTCTAAGGGTGTTGCAGACAAATGGTTCAGATATGTCACTAATTGGAGCAAACATTAGGGTTCTTGGTCACCTCTGCTTAGAAAGATGCTCCCTACAGGATGACCCTGCATAGGTGTGATGGTCAGAGCACTCCTTTGCTCATACAACCAACATTTATTGGACACTTACTATATACCAGGCATCGAGCTATGTGTTGGGGCTACAGAAGTGAGTAAGAGGTCGTTTCTACTCTTGGGGGTCTGGTATGGCAGAGTGAAAGTGCAGGGCACCATCAAAACAAATCAGAACCTCCTCTGTCCTGACTTAGTGATCCAATGAAGGTTTTCCAAGTGGACGACATTTAAGCTGTGAAGAAAAAGATGGGATGGAAGGGCGTTCCAGGCAGTAGAAACAAAATGTATTCAAAGGCCTGGAGGCAGGGAAGCATGGCTCAGAGGAAGACCGTAGAGTTCAGCATGTGTGCAGCCAGCTTCTTCCTTCTCGGCCCACCTGGCAGCCCCAAGCACCCACTCCCATAGGTGGCCGCTGGCTGTCGCTAAGCTTTTCATTCACCAATGAGGCTTTATTTTCTAAAGTTCTCTCTGATCCTGAGAATCTAAGATGACTCAGGTGATCATTATCCTCTCATGTGAGGGAGATTGGTAGAATCCTACCAGACAGCACCTTGCTAGTCCCAGCCTGGGGAGGGGCCTCTTGAGTCCCACAGGGACTCTTAAAACACCTGCTTTGAGAGACCAGGTGAGAACAGGTGCTTGGCTTTTGACATGACCACATCCTTGAACGATACCCCAGGACTCCAGGGTGTCAGGAACTCCCGACATAGTTCTGTGAATAGAGCATTGGCACTGGAGTCAGGCAGACTGGGATTTGCCTCCTAATCTGCCTCTTCTAGCTGTGTGGCCAGTGGAAAGTTGTTTAAACTCTCTGAGTCTCATTTCCCCATCTATGAAATAGGAATTCATTCCACAAGTATTTATTGGCTGCCCACTGTGTGTGTGCTAGTTACTATGGTATATGCCAGCAGATGGTGGTAAACCCAGTGGACATGGTCACTGCCCTTGGGTTGCTTTTGGTTAATCAGCAAATTCCCAGAAGAGAGTCTGATTGGCCAAGCCCATGTTTGCATGCCATGCCACACAAGTGGTAAGTGGTGTGATAGGTGGTGGGCCAGCTAATAGGTCTGATGTCCTTGTGTCAGGTGGCCACTGCTGGTCCCATTATTTGTGGCAGGGAAAAGAAAGGGTGGAGCCCCCTGCTACATATCATGGCAGTTTAGGACGGCAAGGGCTGGGAGGAGGGCAGTTTCCTATAGAAGGGGGTGGACAACAGGTGATAATTATCATCTCTAGTCCTTTTAGCCTGGGGTTCCTGAGAACTGACACTTTCATCCTTTAGGGGACTGCCTCCTGGGATCTGACCTAGAGGGTCAAGGATGTGACAATTGGCATGCTTGTCTTCTAGAAAACATTTCACTTACTACAAGAATGAAGGCAGTAACAATTAAAAGTATAGGTTGTAGATCAGACGGAGATAGCCTCAATCCGCTATTTACTAGCTGTATGCCATTGGGCAAGTTACTAAATCTCTTTGAGCCTTCATTTCCTCAACTGCATACTGTAAATAATAATAGAACCTACCTCATAGCGCTCTGGGGATTAAATGAGGTGATGGATATAAAGTACTTAAAACTAAGTAAATATTCACTAAATGGCAATTTTTTGTTCTGCGCAGAGAGCCCTCATCAACAAACACCTGGCAACATCATTGGATCACCCTGATGCAGCTATGCCTGAGGTTACCTACCCTGGACTTTTTGGAAAAATAAATACATGTATTCCCTTTCATTTGCATGAGCTTATTTTAACAGTATCACTTGGAGCCGAAAAGTGTCCTGACAAAAACACTGTTTAAAAAAAAGTCATTCTCACTCACTGGCTTTCAGATTAGCTTCCTTGAATAGGAAAAGAAAGCAGTGGAAGCACAGTCTGTCACTGGGAATTGCACATAATCCAGAGTTTGTCTTGTCCATCCTTCTGCTCATCCTTACGAAGATACTCCTATGATGTCATTTGTCATGTCAGTCATAGCAGGGGGCACGGAGGTTGAAAATCAGTGGCCCAAACGGACCAACATCCTGTCTCAGGACTGAGATGACACATTTGAGGTCCACCAACCCAAACCTGCCTCCTCTTACCCAGGCCACAGCGCAGCCCTAAGGGGGTGGTGGGGTCTGAAGTGGCAGGGTGTCCACTTGCACACACACACACATGCACACGCACTCAACACATGTTCTCCCACGGCCCTCAGGCATGTCTGACAGCGCCAGTCAATGGGCAGACTTGGGTCCCAGCTCTGCCCATCTAGACTTCCTGGGGGTAGGAAGGCCCTTCATTCTCCCATGGGCTCATCCATTCCATCCTCCATTGGCCCACCTGATACCAAGGACTTCCTACAACTGGCTCTGTTCCCAGCTCTGTGCTGGGTTTAGGGGGCCCTAAATGAAAGACCACAATGCTGTGAATGAGAGATCACAGCCCAGTGGAGGGATCAACCAAGGAAATAAGCAGTACCGTGTGATGGGGTAGGCGCTAGGGTAGAAAAAACATTTTCAGAAGCACATGTCAGCACTCAGAGCTTCACAGGTATAAACTCACTCATTCATGAAGGACATGATCAGTGATAAGGAGATAGAGAGGGGAGGGGGTGGCCAGGTGGGGGTAGTTACAGACAGTGGCGTGGCTAGAGATGGGGGTCTGGAGGGATGGGCACGCGGTCAGTGTGGAAGCCACGAGGGTTGAACACAACATTCAGTTTATCCTCCCGGGTAGTTTTGCATTTCCTTTCAAGTTAGCCGTGGCAGACTTGCTTTCTTTTTCCTTTTTTTCCTTCCCCTCCCCCTCCCCCACCCTGCTGTTTTTGCTGTGTCCATTCACTGTGTGATTTCCTGTATCTGTTTCTCTTTTTGTCTTATCTTTCTCCTCTAGGATTCACCAGGATTCTACCTTGGGGATCTCTGATATGCAGAGAGGTTCCCTGTCAGCTGTGCCACCTCAGTTCCTGGTCTTTGCTGTGCTTCACCTTGACTCTCCCCTTCATCTCTCTTTTGTTGTGTCATCATCTTGCTGTGTGACTCACTTGCGCAGGCGCTAGCTCCTTGCATGGGCACTCGGCTTGCTGCGCTGGCACTTGGCTCACCACATGGGCACACTTCCTATTCTTCTTTTTCACTAGGAAGCCCCAGGGATCAAACCTGGGTCCTCCCATATGGTAGGTGGAGACTTACCACTTGAACCACATCCGCTTCCCATGACTTGCTTTCATCATGTGAGCAGAAGTAATGTGTCACTTCTGAGCGGGCAACTCGCAATGCCCCAGATGCTGGAGGCTATGTCCACGAGGGTCTCTGGGTGAGATATAATGGAGCAGCACACCCTCAGACCAATGCGGGCCATGAAGCATGACTGAGAATGGAAGCTTTGTGGTTACAAGCCGCTGAAAATAAGATGCAGGGGCTGTTTGTTACTGCAGCATGACATGACCTGCCCTGACTGATCCAGTCAGGGATGGGGATGAGGCTGGGGATTTCACTTGAGCAGGGATGAGGAAGGAGAAGGACTTGATGCTTGGTAGTTCCTGTCCCCCCTTTTTCACACACCCCCCAAGCCTGGCCCCACAGACAGAACAGCAGTCTGAGCCACAATTGTAATACCCCCAACACTAAGGAAAACAGGCAGAAAAAGACACCAGGCTCTCTTCATCTTCATTCCAGAAATTTCACTTGATTTCCCTGGAAGGAGCCTGGGGAGCATTCTCTCTTTCTCTTTATTACATACCAAGGTTTCCTCACTTCCTCTGTGGAGCCCACATTTGTCCTGAACTCCATCAGCTCCACTGAGCAACCGTAAACCAGGAGCTGATGGGAAGAGACTGTGAAGAGAAGAAAGTCAAAGCCAGGTTCCTTGGGCACAGGACAGGCCCCTGAAAAATGGAGCCCCAGGATGGAGCCACCTCCTCCACACCAGCAGGCTCTGGAGAGGGTCCAGGCCCCCCAAGGCAGCTAGTGGGATGCACGGAGACCATATTTCAGTAACTCTAAGATGCCATCGATTGTAGGATGCATCTTTATGTACCACTAAGAAAGAAAAAACACTGCCAATTAAACCAAGACATGAGGCTTTATTTTCACTTAGAATTTTTATTTTATGTGCATTGAAAGAGCCCTTTTAGACTTATCCAGACATAGATTTTTATCATATATCACTATTGTGCATGCATAAATGGAAAATATCAGCAAAATAAATTGGTTAAGTTATCCAAAAATGTCTTCACATTCAGAGTTTGACTTTGGTGAATCCTTTTCAACTAAGACCCATTGATGTTTGTGTTTTTCACAAAATGCCATCTTCTCAGACATCAAGGATGTAGGTGATGCAATATTTCTTAAAAGGGTGATCCACCATTGTCTCTGAGATTTTCTGTCAAGAAGACACCATTCTGCAAGTTTTGATGCTGCAATTTATTTTTTAAATCTTGCCAAAATGTATCAGGCAATGACAACCGCGATCCACAATCAACCACCAAGCTAACAGTGATTGTAAGATGGCGATTGTGAGATGGCATCGATTATAAGACACAACCTGATTTCAGAAATGTAAAAATGTGACCAAAAATTGGGTCTTCAAATCAATGGAATCTGCACCCGCCTGCCTGGTTCTGCTTCCCAGGTGATAGGTAAGGGTCTGTGGGCAGAAAGGCCTGGGTTCAAATCCCAACCACGCTGCTTCCTAGTGTGTGCCATGTGTCAATTAAGACAAACTGGGATGTGCTGCAGTAACAAACAATCCCAAAACCTCAGCGGCTTAACGCAATGAAAGATTGTCTGACTTCATGCAGAAACTGTCCTCCTTGTAACAACTACCTCAACCAAGGTCCCTTCCACCACCACGAGGACAGGAGAAGAGAGCGACTCGGTAATTACTAATGACACAAGGGCTTCTCACTGCTGCAGCCCAGACATGACGCACACCACCTCCACCCACATTTCATTGGTCAGAACTAGTCACATGGCCCTGCCTAACTGCGAGGGACTGGGAAATGTACTTTCCTGTACTTAGGAAGGAAAAAAAGACCAAAATATCCCATGCCACGAGGAGCATCTAGCACTGTGACTTTAGGCCACTTGCTAACCCTCTCTGAGCCTTCATTTCTGTCAACAAAGGGTTGTTAACGAGGCTGTTTCATTGGGCTGTTGGGAAGCCTGATGCATGTAAGATACTTTGTATTTGCTTGGCAGATTGTAAATGGTCAGTGGATCCTGGCTGTTGCCACCCAAAGTCACACAGGACATCCTGCTCCTCACCTGGAAATGCTACTCTTGTCACCCCACCCCCACCCCTCAAGACATTTCTTCTCTGGGGCGAAACAGCTCCAGCTTCCCCATCAGCTGCTTCTGGTTTACAGACCCCAGAAGAGACTCTAGTTCTGTGTCTCTGGTATCTGACAGCCCTGAGGTCTGATCCCAGCTCCTCCAAAAACTTGCTGTGTGACCCTTGACAAGTCCATCGCCCTCTCTGGGCCTTAGCATCCTCATCTACAAAACAAGTATCAGCAGAGCTCCCCAGCTCAACTACAGCCAAGGTCAGGGAGTAAACTGAGCCCAGGGGTTCCATGGCTAACTCAAACCAGGTCCTAGGAGCCTAGGTTTTCAAAAGATGGCAAAAATCCCCATTTTTGTGTGAAATTTTCCAATTTTTTAATGTTGATAACAAATTCTTAAAGAAAAAAATTAATACAGTGCATGCCAGACCAAAACATGTCTGAGGGTGAGGTCCATCTGCAAGCTCTGGTTACATGTTGGGTCCATAACCAGCTGGAGATAGGACATGGTCCCTCTCCATAAATGTCCCTGGGCCCTAAGACCTGCCTATTGCCCTCTCAGGGGCGGGGATGCCATATCCAGCAAGCGGTTCTACCCAGAAGGAGCAAAATGTCAGATTTGCAGGTGACCATGTCAGCTGGTTTGATTAACAGCAGTTCCTAACAACAGACCTCTCCATGAGTCAACTTGCTTCAGGGCCTTCTCCGGGCCAAGTGTGGGGCACTCAGAGGAGAATCAGAACCAGGTTCTGCCCTGGGAAGCTCCCTTGCACAGGAGGAGGCAGAACCAAAAACAGACAACTGGAAAGGAGGCTGACGGGGTGCAGGGAAGGGGATGCTGATTACCCAGGAACTGTGGCAGGAAGACTGCCTAGAGAAGGGCCATTTGGCCCTGATGCTAAGGAGTGAGAAAGGTTTTCCAGGCATCTGTAAAACACTCCAGGCAGGGCAAACTGCATGTGCAAAGGCCCAGTGCTGTGGATGTGCCTGAGGCATGGAACGAAGGATGACCATTGCAGAGAACCTGGACTCTAGACTGCTTGGGAGGGGGAGGAAGGAAGACAAGCAGAGTAGGGTGAGGGCAGAGTTAAGTCCCTACTCCCCCAAATCCCCAGGGACTCCCCTTGCACAGAACCTGGCATTAGTTAGCATCGGTCAAAAACTGTCTTCCCGTAGCACTCTACCCTGGCTGCCCATTAGAATTGCCTGCAGGGCTTTCAAAAAATACCTGTGTCTGGGACCCACCAGAAAATTTCTGGAGGCCGGGACGGGTATTGTTCAAGAAGTTTCCCAGGCAATGCTGGCGTGCAGCCAAATGCACAGACCTGCCCCTCAAGCCGGCTTTGTGTGAGAGTGCTCTGTGGACTGTTGTGTTCCCTCCTCTCGGAGCCCCGTGAGGTTCTAGTGTCCTTATTTCACGGATGTGGAAAATGCAATGCAGAGAAGTTTAACAACCTGTGCAGACGTGGCTCACAGTGGAATTCGAAGCTGATCAGTCCAATAGGCACGCCGCTTACCTATTGTGTGAAGAAAGGGCAGAAGGAAGAAGCAGGAGATGGAGGAAAAAAGAATGAATGGATGCAGAGGTGGATGGATAGATGGAAGGAAGAATTAATGCAAGAAGAAAAGGGCAGAGGTTGAGTAGAAGGAAGGAAAAAAGAAAGCTCGAAAGTGGATGGGTGGACTGTGGGAGAGTGTGGGCTGTAATGTGGACCATTGACCCTGAAGTGCAGCAGTGCTCAGAGATGTATTCACCAAGTGCAATGAATGTCTCATGATGATGGAGGAGGTTGTTGTTATGGGGGAAGGAGTGGGGTGAGGGGGGTGGGGGGGTATATGGGGACCTCATATTTTTTTAATGTAACCTTAAAAAATAAAGATAAAAATAAAGAAAGTGGGTGGGTGGGTGGATGGGAGGAAAAGAAAGGAATTAGAAGAAGGCAGAGGTGGATGGATGGCAGAATGCATGAGTGGTGGGTGGACAGGGGAAGGAAGGAAGGGAGGAGGGAGGGAGGAAGGAAGGGAAGAGAAAGAGAAAGGGAAGGGAGGGAGAAAAAAGTAGTGTGTGCGGGGGGCGGGGGGGATTTGTAGGAACAGAGGGAAAAGAATGAGTGAATTAATGAATAGTGGGAAAGAGGGAGGAAAGGAGGAGGGGGCGGGAGCGGCTGCTGTCGACCGGGTTCTGGCCCCCGAGGGCGGACGGAGGCGGGTCTCCAGGGCTGCCGCCGGCTGCTCCAGCCCACCGCCTCCGCCCGGACGTGGTCCGCATACGCAACGCGAGCGGGAGTCGCAGCATCCGCAGGCCCTTACTGCCCCCTCGCGACGGAGCGCGGCACTGCAGCCCGGGCGGCGCCTGGCCCGCCCTCCCTGCCCGGGGCTGCCGGGCGCGCCGCCTCCCGGCCTCTTGCGGTTCCCCAGCAACCTCCCTCGTCCCGCGGCAGGTGCAAACTTGAGCATCTCCAGGTCTGGCATCCGCTGGCAGGTGGGGGCAGAGCACCGCCTGCCTCCCGCAGCCTTTCCCTGAAAAGATTTCCTCTTCCCCACTCTATGGAAAAGGATAACAAGGCTGCGGGGGGAGAGGGGCGAGAGGAAGGAATAGTTTAAGTTAATTTAAACTGTGTCTGCCGCAGGCAACAATCCAGAACGGTTTTTCCATTTTCGTTTAAGCATCACCGCGTTTAAAACGTCGAGGGAAGTGTTTTGCTGCAGCCCAGCGGCCAATGCTGAGCCCTGGGAGGTGCAAGGAGCAAAGACTCCTCAGGCAGAGCCCACGGAGAAGCTGAGGACAAGGCTTGCCCATGCCCGTGGAGCAGCCCCGGGGCTAGGTGCTGGACCTGGAAAGGGCAGTGGCTGACACTGACGAAGGTTTCCTCTGTGCCAGGCACTTTTCATGTGATCTCAATTGTCCCCACGTGAGCTTGGTGATAGTTATCTGCACTTTGCAGACAGAACTGAGACCCAGATGAGTTAAGGGTCCAGAGCCCATGGGTGCTAAGGTCCTTCCCATCTTACAAGGTCCCCAGAGGCTTGCTCACGGCCGTTTGTCTACAGGACGCTGCCCAGTCCCTGCGTCCCACCCACACACCTGAAATCCTCCCTCAAACTCCAGGAGCAGACCTCAAACAGCTGCCAGAGCCAGGGGGAGAGTGCTGGGAGCCGGCCTCCCAAGGCGCCCGAGGCTTCTGCCCCTGCTGGCGTCACGGGTGGTGTGTGCAGGGCTCCTCGTGCAAGGTGCGAGGAGGTTCAGAGGCTGGGCTGGCACTGTTGCTCTCCATCTGCCTCCCACCCCCTCGTCCACGTAAGAGGCATGTTTCACCCAATTGCTCATGCATTCATTCATCCCCAAAAATATAGTTATTGAGTGCCTACTAGATGGCAGGCACGGTGCTAGACAGTGAGGACACAGTGGTCGTCAGGAATCAAGGGCCCTTGCTCATGGTCCTTAGTGACAAAGACCAGGCAATAAACAAGTCAACAAATGTGCTAGCACAATGATTTTGTATGGTAACAAGCACCAAGAAAGAAATAAAAACAAGGCGATGTACTAAAGTGCTATTATTTGAACTCACCTCTGCAATGGCCCCTGTCCCACTCTGATGAAGGCACCTATACCTGTGTCTGCCTGCAGAGCCCAGCCTCCCTCCCTGAACCCCCATCCCCTGGGCCAGCTGCAGAGCAGGCTCTCAGGGAAGGGAGCAGAGTTGATCTGCTCCTTGCCGAGTAAGGAAGTCCAGAGATGCCTGAAAACTTCTGCTGGGGACTTCTTCCCCACTCATTCCCACATGCCGCAAAGATCCTTGCTGATGAGTTTGGATCTGGTCTCATTTCTCTGTGTGGCACCAACTTGTGGCTGAAGGGGAAGGCAAGAGACCCCACCCCAAGGCCTTCTGCATGGATGCTCTTGAATCGCACAGACCCAGATCCAAATCCCTATCTGCCTCCTTTTGCTGTGTGACTTCAGGCAGCCACTCTAACCTCGCTGATGCCTGAATTCTTCACCTGAAAGAAGAACCCCCACATAAGGTTGTCCTGAAGCTCTCATCCAAATCCCCTTTCCCTGTGAAGAGAAGAAGGTAGACAAATGAAGGCAAGTGAAGGTTTCACATGCACAGAGCTGGCAGAAAATGTCTCTCATTTCCTGAGCATCAGGTGGGACTGAGATTGAATCATGCATTATTTTTCTTCCTCCTGCTCGTTTTCCCTACCCCATGTCCAACCACCAGCAAGTCCTGTCCGTTCCACCTCAATGTATGATCCCGAGCCTTCTCTTCTCTCCTTCTGATCCAGGCTACCATGGATATCCACTGGACGGCTTGGCAACCTCCCAACTGCAATCCCAGCTCCCTCCATCCCAGCTCATTCTCCAGAAAGCAATCCAAGAGAATAGGAGGCACCTGCAGATGAGAAGATGGACAGAGAGAGAGGGTAGGTGTTCTTTCCCCCCTTCCTCTATGCTTGACCCTGGGTTGATCATGGCTGGATCCTTTTGATGAAAGCTGTAGGCCTTCTTCTACAGAAACAACTATTCCCAGGTTCTCAGGATGCTTCTCCCTGGCCCATCAGAGCTAGGGCTGCTAACAGTGCCTGGCTGTCGCTAGCCCCAAGGCACGTCACCATCCCTCATTAGTTCTCCTCAAGCCCACCTACACCTTGGTAAATAGCCCTTTCATCAAACTTCCATCAGGTACCTCTCTAAGGGTATCGTCTGTTTCCTGGCAGGACAGTAACTGATACAAAGATTCTCCTGAGTAGCCCCTGACTAGCTCTCCATCCTCAACTCCCACAACTCTTCTGGCTCATTCACTCCACTCTAGCCACACCTGGCTCTGTTCTGTCCCTTAGACATGCTAAGCCTGCTGCCTCCTCGGGGCCCCGGAACATGCTGTTCCAGCTAGCCTGAGACATTGTTCCCAGACCTTTACATGGCTAGTGTTGTCTCCTTCAGGTCTCAGCCCAAATGTCACTCTTCAGGGAGGGTTTTCCAAACTATCACACATTTAATCCATTTCCTACTCTGAATTTATACCACTCTGAAATTAGCCTTCTTATTTATTGGCTTCTTTCTTGTCTATTTCCACCAATAAAAATGTTAGTTCCACAAGAGTAGTGGTCCTAGACTTTCTGTTTAATGCTATAGCACCTGGCACAGCACTGGGAGCATATGAGGGGCTCAGCAAATATTTGTGGAATTAATACCCAGTAGGAAAAACTGAGGACATGTACCCTGAAGCCCTTGAAAGCAGAGGGAGAGCTCGGGGATCTTTTCTAGGACGTTATCAGGGCTCTTTTGTCTCAAACCTCTCCACATGTCCTTCTGGGACCCCAGAATTTTTACAGTTCAATAACATCCCCAGGTGAGTTTCCTAAGAAGCCGCTGGATAGCAATGAAACGGCCTAAACACTAGAGTCAGATCTTGTGTGTTTAAATCCAGGCACTACTTCCCTTATCTGGACTTCGATTACACCATCCAGGAAACATGAACGATACCTAGCACAGGGGCCACTGTGAGGACGATGCCGTCCAGTGTGTACAGTCACTGTAAGGCTAATGAGATCAGGTATGTAAGGCTGCCGGCACTTCTTCTCCCATGCCCCTCACCAGCATTGGGGGAGATCAAGAGCGGGAAGGGAAGCAAAAAGAATGTGGGTGCTGAGGAGTCCCTGGGAAAGGGGTGCAGGGTCTGGCCCCATCCAGGCTGAGCCCCAGACAGGAGAGGAGATGAGCCTGTGCCACCATACATGGCTGGGTGGGAGGTCTGGATAGAGCGCGAGGCTGGGTGGGAGGTCTAGGCTGACACGGCTGAGAAAGGCTTGTTGAACTCTCCATGCTCCATGGCGTGGAGAAGCAGAATGAATCCCAGGTGTCCGAGAACAACCTGGGGTGGGGAGGCCTTAGAAAGGCTTAGAAAGGTTCATGACTTCCTGGAGGTTTCTCATCAAACTTAGAATCGGGGCACTCAGCTGATCCCAATGCACCCAGGAGGTGGTAGCAAGAAGCACCCCCCAAACATGGGTGAAAGCAATAAATAATGCATAGCCTGACCTTCAAGGTCTTCTTGAGACTTTCATTAGATGATACCGTGAGGTTGAGAGCAACTCCAAGGAAAAGAAGGAACACTAAATTGATTGGGATTTTTTCCATCACCCAAAAGAATGGGGCTCAAATTAAAAGTTATGATGAATTGGGGACAAATAAAGAGCATTTCTTGCATGTTTGTGACCTGAGACTCATTCCCACCATGTTGCACATTACCATGAGCCATGACCCTCCATTGGACATATGTCTTTCTTACAACTTGGAAGACCCTGCCTGGAAAAGAGAAGACACGGGTGGTCCTGGGCCTCTGAAGGGCTATCCTAGGTCAGGGGAAGCAATTCCATGGGATGCTGGATGAGGACAAGAGGAAGTGGCCAGGAATGGAAGTGCTACCTGATTAATCACAAGAAAACCCTCTTCATAATGGAACTTCCTAGTGATAGAAGGAACCAGTCTGAGAGGAAATGATCTTCCTGTCCTGGTGGGTATGCACGTAAATATTCTTAGGAGTGTTGACCTGACTAAAATAGCATAGAGGCCCCTTTAACACTTAATGGCTATGACTCTGTAAGCAGAGCTTAGCGTCATGATAAGGAATCAGACAGGGAATTGTTTTAATGCATAGGAAAGAGAGAAGGTATGGAGGGGGGATGAGAAAAGAAGGAAGAAGAGGAGAAAGAGAAGGGAAAGGAGAAAATAAGAGGCCCAACTAGGCAGATGATATGATTCTGAAGGTCCAATACTGGTAAGAATTCTTCAAAGATAGTATTTCCCCAAGAATGGACATATATCTCTAATAGTCAGTATAGCCCAAGCTACAATGCAGTGACAAATAAACATGAACTCTCAGGGACTTAACACAGTAAGTTAATTCCTCTGAATGGCTTGCAGCTGTGATATCTGGAAAATGTGGCCTCCAACCCAGAGGGAAATGGAGGCAGCACTCAGCTCTTCACTGCCTCAGCCCCAAAGAAACACTTACCTTTTTCCACTCATAGGCCATTGGCCAGAACTAGTCCCATGATCAAAACCCAAGCTTAGGGAAGCGGACTTGGCCCAGTGGTTAGGGCGTCCGTCTACCACATGGGAGGTCCGCGGTTCAAACCCCGGGCCTCCTTGACCCGTGTGGAGCTGGCCCACGCGCAGTGCTGATGCATGCAGGGAGTGCCCTGCCACGCAGGGGTGTCCCCTGCGTAGGGGAGCCCCACGCACAAGGAGTGTGCCCCATAAGGAGAGCCGCCCAGCGAAAACAAAGTTTAGTCTGTCCAAGAATGGTGCCGCACACAGAGAGAGCTGACACAACAAGAAGACGCAACAAAAAGAAACACAGATTCCTGTGCCGCTGACAACAACAGAAGCGGACAAAGAAGAACACGCAGCAAATGGACACAGAGAACAGACAACTGGGAGAGGCGGGGGAAGGGGAGAGAAATAAATAAAAATAAATCTTAAAAAAAAAAAGCCCAAGGTGAGAAATGTAGGGGAGCTCACTGATATTTGGAGAGCACTGATTTTCTCTATCACAGACACAGACTTATAACGGAACACAAGATAATTTTAGATGGCACACAGGATAGTTTTTGGTTGAAATGGATAGAACATTAAATAACATTGAATTGCTTAATGAGAAAATCAGTCCCTGTTCAATTATCTCAAAAAACTTCTAATTATGGGAAAGCCTCAGTTTGGTGATAATATGTCTTTAACACCTCTTACAGTCTAACACCACTTTATCAACAAATAAAGAGCTGGCCTCAGATTCAGAGCTTTCAAAAAAAAAAAGAATATTATACTAAGCTCACAAAACACAATTTGTTTCCTTTACATTCATTTTCATGATTACCTCCTGTGTATGGAAAAGGATATCAGTTTTCCATTTAAGAAAGTGAAGTTTCTTTTTAAATAAATGTATTTATTTTTAAGACCGAGTCTAGTTAAAAAAATATTTGGCAAAAATGTTGAAGATAGAATGTGAATAATGGAAGTTTGAGAAATTCTGTGCCAAGTCAAACTCTGTGGCACATATATTGTTAATATTTACTTTAGAAGAGGTAATATATGCCTCATAATTCAAAATGTATTAAAAAATAGACAGTGAAAAATCTCAATCTCAACTCTATTCCCCAAACAGTTGCCCTTCCTGGAAGTGATGAGTGTGAATAATTTTTATGTATCCTTCTGAAGATATTTTAGGCACATACAAACAAATACAGAGATAAATTTCCCTCCCCTCCCCATCCTCTTTACACAAGCAGCAAGTGTATCAGTCAGGATTAGATATGCTAGCTGCAAGAACAAGAAAATCTTAATGGTTTAACTCAACAAAAATATATATCTTGCTCATGCAAAGTTTGCTATGGGTTTAAGGGACTCCCCAGTGCAATTATCCTCCATGTATTGATTCAATGACCCAGGCTGATGGAGGCACCACCATTCTACAGTCATGCCACCTGGAACAGAAGACTCCCTTCATCAGCAGGCTAGGAAAGAGTTCACTGGTGGGCAGCGGACTTGGCCCAGTGGTTAGGGCATCCGTCTACCACATAGGAGGTCTGTGGTTCAAACCCCGGGCCTCCTTGACCGGTGTGGAGCTGGCCCATGCACAGTGCTGATGCACGCAAGGAGTGCCCTGCCACTCAGGGGTGTCCCCCGCGTAGGGGAGCCCCACGCACAAGGAGTGCACCCCTGTAAGGAGAGCCACCCAGCGCGAAAGAAAATGCAGCCTGCCCAAGAAAGGCGCCGCCCACACAGAGGCTGACACAAGATGAAGCAACAAAAAGAAACACAGATTCCTGTTCCACTGACAACAACAGAAGTGGACAAAGAAGATGCAGCAAATAGACACAGAGAACAGACAACCAGGTGGGAGGGGTGAAGGGGAGAGAAACAAATAAAAATAAATTAAAAAAAAAAAGTTCAGTGGTGACTACTGCCCATCAATACAGTGCTTCAACTGGAAGTTACACACAAAACTCCCACTTATCACCCATGACCAGAAATGGTCATGAGACCCTATCTAACTGAAAACACAGTGGGGAAGCAAATTCCCCCCATGTGCCCCAGAAGATGAGATCTCTGCCACAGTGGTACTGATATTAGTCCCATAAATATGCACTTGCCTTTTTTCATTTAAAGACTATATCTTGGAAATCATTCAAAACTGTTACATACTTTTCATAGCTGAACACACTACCATAAAGTATTTAACCACTCCTCCATTGAAGGACATCTAGATTGTTTCCAGGCTTTTGCTCTTAAAAATAATGCTGAAATAAAAATGTTGTGTGTACTTTATTCAACATACATATGGATACCTAAAGGATAAATCCCTGTAACTGAAATGCTGTGGCCTCAGAAATGTGCATGTATGATTCTGCAGCCCAGTTTGTCACATAGCTGACATGTTGGTGGGGCAGGTTTTCCATAGAGCCCCAATGCAGAGCAATTTGGACCATACACAGTTTACTCAACACACTTGTGGGCCAGGCCCTGTGCTGATCACTGGAGATAGAAAGGTGAATTTGACACTGTCTCTAACCTCAAAGAGTTCACACTCTAAAACTGGAGAGCCCAATGTACAAACCAACTGTTCTGGTTATCTACTGCTGCATAACATACTACCCCAAAACTCAAAAGTGTATAGCAACAACCAGTATGCATATGGATTCTGTGGACCAAGAATTTAGAAAAAGTAAAGTCAGGATGGATCTTCTCTGCTCTAGGATGTCTGAGTCTTCATCCCAGATGACTCAAACTACTGGAGGACAGGAGAATCCACTCCCAAGATGGCTTTGTCACTCCCAGCGGTGCCTGGACTGGGATGGCTGGAGGACAGATTCAGCAGGAGCTGTCCACCTGAGCACTGAACAGGGCCTCTCCAACAGGGCGGTCACAGGGCAGTTGAACTTTTTACATGATGGCTCAGAGCTCCAAGCGTAACTGTTCTAGACAGCACAGCAAAAGCTGGGTAGCCTTTTATGACTCAGCTGTGGAAGTCACATGTTATCTTTCCACCAAAGCCACAAAGCTGCCCTGATTCAAGGAGAGAGATCATGACCCCACCTCTGGATGGGAGGAGTTGTCTAAGAGTTGGCTGCTATGTTTTAAACAGCCACACTGCTAATCATAAAATAATAGCATATGTGCTGCAGGAGAAAACCAGGACTGGGAGTGACATTCTGAGGGTGAGAAGGGAGTCAGGGAAAGCCGCACAAAGGAGGTGATATTTGAACTGAGTATTGAACAATAAGTGGGATAGTAGTAAGTTTCTATTACTGCTGTACCAAATTATCACAAAGTTGGAAGTTTAAAGCAACACAAATTTATTCTCTTACATTTATGGGGATCTGAAGTCTGAAATGAGTCTTATGGAACTGAAATCTAAGTGTTGGCAGGGCTAGTTCCTTCTGGAGGTCTCAGGGGAAAATCCATTCCTTTGTATTTTCCAGCTACTAGGGCTACCACATTCCTTTGTGCATTCCTTGAGGATGGCCCCTCTCTCCATCCTCAAAGCCAGCAGTGCAGCATCTTCCAAACCCTCCACCTCTCTCTCACCTGTTCTATCATCACACCACCTCCTCTCTGTCTGACCTGTCTTATAAAGACATATTGATGACCTTGGGCCCACCCAGATAATTCAGGATAATTTACCATCTCAATATCCTTAACTTAATCACATCTGCAAGTCCCTTTTGTCATGGACAGTAGTATATTTACAGATTTTAATAATTAGGACATGGCCATCTTTGGGGGGCCATCATTCAGCATACCACAGGGAGGTTACCAAATTTTTTAAAACTGGGGGGTGGGGACAGCATTCCAGGCAAAGGGAACTGCCATGTACAATGGTTTTAAAGTATTTTAAAGAGGAACATCCATGCAAAGGTAGATAATTTGGAGCAGAGGTTAAGAGGCTAGAGTGAAGCTATAGGCCAGAATTGAGATCTTGACTCTGCCACATGCTTGCTGTGTGATAACAAGTGAATTAATTAACCTTTCTGGACCCTAGTTTCCTCCCTTATAAAAAGTCCAGGGTCCTGAGGGCCATAGGATTACTGGGAAGGATAAATGAGATAAGATAGGTCTGACCCAAAAGCACTGAAGCCATAACTATTGATATCATCATGAAAATTTTCATGCACATTGTAATCCCCAAGGGAACTTAATTTTTAAAAAAGAAAGAAAGCACAGACGTAAAAGGAGAAGTGCAATAAAAAATTTTTAAAGAGAAGTGCAAAACATATATTCTGAAAACTGCAAAACATTGCTGAAAATAATTAAAGACTTAAATTAAAGAAAAGACATTCCATGATCATGGCTCAGAAGATTTAACATTATTAGAATGGCAATAGTTCCCAAAATGACCTACAGATTCAATGGTATCCTATCAAAATCCAACTGACCTCTTGGCAGAAATTGACAAGCTGACTCTAAAATCCATATGGAAACTCAAGGAACCCAGAATAGCCAGAACAATTTTGAAAAAGAAGAACAAAGTTGGAAGATGCACACTTGCCTATTTCGAAACTTACTACAAAGTCACAGTAATCAAGACAGTGTGATACCCACATCGGGATAGACATAAAGATCATGGAATAGAATAGAGAGTCCAGAAATAAGCCCTCATGTCTATGGTCAATGGATTTTCAACAAAGGTCAATTCAGTTCAGGACAACTGGATATTCACATGTAGTAGAGGAGTGATGTTGGACCTTACCTCACACTATCTACAAAAAGTAACTCAAAATGGATCAAAGACCTAAAAGTAATAGCTAAAACTATTAAATTCTTATAATTAAAGAAAAACTTTATGACTTTGGATTTGACAATGGATTCTTAGGATACCTCAATCACAAGCAACAAAAGAAAAAGATAAAATGGACTTCATCAAATGACAGATTTTATGTTATATATATGTTAATAAAAGAAAAGGAAAAAAAGGTTGTTCTTCAAAGGACACTGTCAGCCCACAGAATGGGAGAAAATATTTGCAAATCATTTATCTCATAATGGACCTGTGTCTAAATATATAAATAACCATAATAATTTAAAAATTAAATGACCCAATTTAAATACAACCAGCAAGATGGCTGCAGCTCCTAGAGTCAGCCTATGCTACAGGGCAGTTAGTAATCACCCAGAGCTATCTAGAGCTAGCTGAAGTACCTATTTGGAAGCTTCAGGAGACCAGAAGAGCATCCTATAAAGTTCTTGAAAGAATGGAAGGAAGGGACTGCCCACCTTCAGAGAAGATTCATAAAGAGAGCACTCCACACCACAAAGGCTGGCGCCCATCCTCCCCTGGAGGCACAAGCCACCTCAGGAGCTATTCCATGGCTGGAATTGGAAGCACCACTTCCCAAAATCAGGATAGAAAGAGATTTTTGGCACTGACTTCAGCTATTGATTAGCAAATTCAGCAAGCTAAAGTATAACCCTAAGAACAACTAAAGTTTGAACCTGTCCAAGTCAGAAAGAGACTGGTAGCCACCATTTTGACTCTGTCTACAGCACGAGGGGAAGCTGGGCTGACAGAAAGGGGCATGAAGCTCCATCAGTTTCTCTGGGCAACTACAGTCTAGGCCTGCATGACTTGGATTATTACACAGAGCTGTGGTTCTGTCCCTCCCCCTAGCAAAGGAGAAAGTTGCAAGAAGCTTCATCTGTCCCTTGGGCTATTTGGGCAGCTTGGCCTCCTCAGCTTACAACACCAACTACATCCTTGGATCCTACAAGAGAGATTCAACAAGAGGGAAAGGGCAAGAAAGCCCTAAACTAAAGAGAGAAACCGCACCCAGAATAAATAGATCTAGTAAGCCAGATGTCAAGACAACAACAAAAAATTACAGTCCACACCAAGAAACAGGAAGATATGCCCATTTAAAGGAAAAAGGTAAGCCTCCAAATGACATAAAGGAGTTGAGACATCTAATCAGAGATGTTCAAACAAATCTCCTTAATAAATTCAATGAGATGGCTAAAGAGATTAAGGATATTAAAAAGACATCAGATGAGCACAAAAGCAGAATTTGAAGCATACATAGAAAAAGAGCAGACCTTATGGGAATGAAAGACACAATAAATGAAATAAAAAATACCCTGGAATTGTATGATAGCAGATTTTAGGAGGCAGAAGAAAAGATTGGTGAGCTTGAAGAAATGGCCTCTGAAAGTGAACATACAAAAGAACAGATGAAGGATGGAAAAATTGAACAAGGTCTCAGGGAACTAAATGACAGCAAGAGATGTGCAAACATATGTACCCTGGGTGTCCCAGAAGGAGAGAAGGGAAAAGGGGCAGAAGGAATATTTAAAGAAATAATGGTAGAAAATTTCCCAACCCTATTGAAGGACATAGATATCCATGTCCAAGAAGCACAACGTGCTCCCAAACAAATTAATCTGAATAGGCCAACTCTGAGACACATATAAAGACAAAGACAAAGAGAGAATTCTGAGAGCAGCAAGAGAAAAGCAATGCATAATCTATAAGGGATACCCAATAAGATTGTATCAATTCCTCATCAGAAGACTTGGAAGCAAGAAAACAGTGTTATGATATATTTAAGATACTGCAAGAAAAAAACTTCCAGCCAAGAATCTTATACCTGGCAAGATTGTCTTTCAAAAATGAATGTGATTTTAGAATATTCACAAATAAACAGAAACTGAGAGGCTTTGTAACCAAGAGACCAGCTTTGCAGAAATACTAAAGGGTATGCTAGAGCCTGAAAAGAAAAGACAGGGTAGAGACTCTTGGAAGAGAGTCTAGAAATGAAGATTATATCATTAAAAGTAACTAAAAATGTCAAAAGAGTGATGAAAATAAAATGACAGATAAAACTCAAATATTTAGGAATAAACTTAACCAACAATGTAAAGCACTTGTATTCAGAAAACTACAACTCATTGTTAAAAGAAATCAAAAAATACCTAAATAATTGGGAAAACATTCCATGCTCATGGATTGGAAGACTAAGTATCATTAAGATGTCAATCCTACTCAAATTGATATACAGATTCAATTCAATCCCAATAAAATGCTACCAGCATTTTTTAAATAAATGGAAAACATGATTATCAAATTTATTTGGAAGGGTAAGGGATCACAAATAGCCAGAAACATCTTAAAAGGGAAAAGCCAAGTTGGAGGACTCTTACTTCTGGACTTAAAATCATATTACCTAGCTACAGTGTCAAAACAGCATTGTATTGGCATAAAGATATGTAGACTACTGGAACCAAATTGATGGTTCAGAAATAGACCCTCACATCTATGGTCAAGTGATTTTTGACAAGACTGTCAAGCTCACCCAGCTTGGGCAGAACAGTCCATTCAATAAATGGTATTGAGAGAACTGGATATCCATAGCTAAAAGAAGGGAAGAGAATCACTATCTCACACCTTATCAAAAATTAACTCAAAATGGATCAAACACCTAAATATAAAAGAACCATAAAGCTTCTAGAAGAAAATGTAGGAAAATATCTTCAAGACTTCATGGTAGGTGGTAGATTTTTTAAAGGAGATATGAGGAGGACGGTGATGGACTTTTTTTTTAATAAAGATTTATTTATTTCTCTCCCCTTCTGCCCCCCCTCCCTTTGTCTGCTCTCTGTGTCCATTCGCTGCGTGTTCCTCTATGACCGCTTCCATCCTTATCAGCGGTACCCGGAATCTGTGTTTCTTTTTGTTGCATCATCCTGTTGTGTCAGCTCTCCATGTGTGCAGCACCATTCTTGGACAGGCTGCACTTTCTTTTGCACTGGGCGGCTCTTCTTACAGGGCGCACTCCCTGCAGATGGGGCTCCCCTATGCAGGGGACATCCCTGCATGGCAGGGCACTCCTTGCATGCATCAGCACTGCTCATGAGCCAGCTCCACACGGGTCAAGGAGGCCCGGGGTTTGAACCACAGACCTCCCAAGTGGTAGGTGGATGCCCTATCCATTGGGCCAAGTCCACTTCCCTGTGATGGACTACTGATGTTTAATGTAAGTAGAAGTTTTGATTAACTTTACTGTAAAAGTGTGGAAGTGTATAGAATTGATGGTAACACATTATAGTGAATAACAGCTGGTTTATACATGGGAATGTGTCTGTAAAGGGTAGTCTAGGGAAGTAAATGCCAGTTGAAAGAAAGCTAGAGGATAGTCTAGGAACTGAATAACATAGTAAATCCAGAAGTGGATGAGAATTGTGGTTGATGGTACAGATGCAAGAGTGTCCTTTGTGAGCTAGAGCAGATGTAAGTCACTATTGCAATGTGGTGGGAATGTGGAGAAACACGGGAAAAATACAATGGGAGTGACCTATGGACTGTGCTTAGCAGTAATAATGTAATATTCATGCCAAAGGTGTTGATAATGTGGGAGGATGGAAAATGTGTGCCAAATGTACACTATGGACTTGGTAATAATCAGATGATGTTATTTCATAATCTGTAACAAACGTCCTACCATGGTGTGGTGTGTTGATAGAGGGGTGTTGTATGGGAATTCTGAACATGTGCATGATTGTTTTGTAAGTTTACAACTTTTGTCATAAAAATATATTTTAAAAATAATAACAGGGTGGGTTGAGGAGGGAATGCACCAAATGTAAGATAAGGACTATAATTAGTAGTAAGATTTTGACAATATTCTTTCATAATCTGTATCAAATATTTTATAGCAATGCAAAATGTTGGTAGTGGGTTGATGTATGGGATCCCTGTATGATGATATGCACGTTTGCTTTGTACTTTTACTATACATTTATTGTTCAGGTATGTTCATGTATAAATGATATAAAAATTAAAATAATAGGGTGAATTGGGGGGAAAATACACCAAAGGTAAGTTATTATGGTTAGCAGTAATATATTGAGGATGTTTTTTACACATTAGTTAAAAATGTTCACAACAATGCAAGGTATTGGTGGTAGGTTGAGGTATGAGAGCCCTGTACGATGTTCAGTATGTTTGTTTTGTAAGCTCACAGCTATTACTATATACTTATTGCTTATTTATGTTTATGTATGAGTGATATATTTCAAAAATAATTTTAAATGCAAAAAAAAAGACAAATGACCCAACTTAAAAATGGGCAAAATGATTTGAATAGAAGTTTCTCCCAAGAAGATATACAAATGGTCAACAAGTACATGAAAAGGTCTCTACATCCTTAGTCAACAAGAAAATGCAAAATAAAACCACAATTAAGATACAACTTCACATTCACAAAGTTGGCTAGAATCTATAGAATAATACGTGTTGGTAAGGATGAGGATAAATTGGAACCCTCATACATTGCGGGTGGGAATGTAAAATGGTACAGCCACTTTGGAAAAGTCTGGCTAAACATAAGTTATCACATGATCCAGCAATTCCAATCCTAAGCGTATACCCATGAAAAATGAAAACCTATGTCCACATAAAAATGTGTCCACCAATGTTCATAGCAGAGTTATTCATAATAGCCAAAAAGTAGAAAAAACTCAAATAGCCATCAACTGATAAATGGATAATAAAATGTGGTATTGCCATACAATGGAATGTTATTCACTAATAAACAGAAATGAAGTACTGATACATGCTCCATATGGATGAGCGTTGAAAACATCAGGCTAAGTGAAAGTCACAAAGGATCACATATTGTATGAATCCATTTATCTGAAATGTCCAGAATGGGCAAATCAATAGGCAGAAAATAGGTCACTGATTGCCAGTCACTGCAGGTAGAAGGTGGAGGAAGTAGGAGGGTTGAGGAGGTGACAGCTAAGGGGTGCATCAGATCTTCCTGGAGTAATGAAAATGTTCTAAAATTGACTGTGGTGATGAATGCACAACTGACTATACTAAATAGCACTGAATTATAAAATTCCAAATTCCAAGAAAAATTCCTGATGTCTGGGCCCCACTCCAAATAGCCTGCTAATTTAAGTGGCCTGAGGGTGGCCTGGGCATCGGGATTTTTACAAGGTTCCCAATTTTTTCTCAATTTACTGTGCAGCAAATTGAGAACCACGGCCCTAGGGTCAGTAGAGCCAGCATGCTCATTCATTAATATACTAAATATGGATCAAGAGTCTACCAAATGAACGAATGTTCCACACCAATGCAAGATGCAATTGGAGGGAGGGAGTAGTATATGGGAATCCTGTATTTTACGCTTCGTTCTGTAAACCCACAACTTCTCAAATAAATTAAAAAATGACAAAGGAAACATTCTAACAGATAGTGGGCATCATTAGGGCATCCAGTGCAACCCAGACAGGGTCATCTGGTGGGATGAAAGTGGAGCTGAGATCCACCCAGGCTCTGTTTACCAAGCCTTACTCTAACTCACCCCAATTCCCTGTGGGAGCTAGTGGTGGTCCTACCAGGCCAGCTTGTCCTACAGTGAAGAAGCTAAGTGATGCCACCTCTCCCCCATTCTGTCCCTGAGACTCCTAGGCTTGGTGCCTTTTATGGTCCAGGAGTGAACACATGACTGGGACCTGGCAAATTAAAGTGCTCTGTCCCCCTGGCCACAGCAATTGGTTCAGAGATAAGCATGTGACCTAAAATGCTCCAATAAGATTCTGTCTTCCAAAAATTTGAATCTTGAATGAAGTGACAGAAGAATGGAAAATGGCTACTGCTATGTCACCCTGATGTTGAAGGTATAAGAAGAGTGTTGGCCAGAACCTGCCTCCCAGACCTCCAAGCAGGCAGTAGTTAGTCAACAGATCCTCCAAAGCTTGGAGCCAGCTGGTACCCTTCCAACAAAGCATGTGTTTTCTGTATGTGTTGCTGACTCTTGGCAGTCACAGATCTGACCATGCTGGCCAAGTGCCCCAGCCCTGGTCTCCCTCCTGAAGTAAATATTTCTGCTGCATTGACATCAGACTTGGCCATATGACTTGCTCTGGCCAATGAAATGGAGCAGAAGTTTTAAAAACCAGCACATAGTTCATTGTATATTCTCTTCCCTCTTTTGTTAGTGCTCCTAATAGAAGCTGGACCATCAGCCTGGGTCCTGAAGTGAAGATGATGTGCAGCAGAGCCATAGCTGACCCAGGATGGTGACATCCCATAGGCAAGAAACAATCCTTTGTTCCTGTGAGATCCTGCCATTACTTCTCCTTACAGCAGCCATTCTGCAACTCTTAGTAGTCCTGCCAGCTAGGAGGACTCCTTATGGTCCAGCTTGGGGCAGAGGTGTGCAGGACCTCAAAGGGCACATCACCCAGATGCCCATCTGTGTTCAGCTCATTCACCTGGTTTTCTGTTCTCAGGTCCTAGGAATCTATGAGGTTGGGGGAAAGTAGTTCTAGGTCTCCAAGCTTCCAAGAAAGCAGCCAGCTTAGACCTTCCACAATTTTATCTGTTCTTTGCACTGGTCCCATTTTCAAGGGGCTACAGGATGGCAAGGTGAATATCCTGGGATACCTCAACAGTTTTTACAGAATGATGAGTGACACCCTCCCATGCATAGTCCATGGGAAATATCCACACATCCCTTGTCCTGATTAACTCTGGGACCCAGTGGAGCTATCCTGGTGCCATTAGCTTCTTTAGCTTTCCTGAGGATGGAGTGACTCACTGGTGTCTCAAGTCTCCCAAATGCGTGCAAAAACACATTTAAAACTTGTTAATGTTCACCAAATATCCATGTGCTCCTATGTTTCCCAGACTCCCTTGTAGTTGGTTTGGGGCAATGTGACAAGTTCTGGCCAATGAAGTAATGGAACTTCTGGATTGAGGCCATCAAGAGCCAGATGCTTCCACCAGCTATATCTTCTCTCCCTTGAAGTCAATGTTTTCCAGACAGTACAACTACAAGATGGACGTCGGCGTGACCTGTATCAAACTGTACTTGAGCAGGAAATAAACCTTAGTCCACAAAGCCACTGAGCTTTCTGGGTTTATTAGTTACTGAAGCAAAGCCTGTCCTTAGCCTGATTAATGCACTCCACACATTTAAAGTTGTACTCCTCTCACCATCTCTGGTTTTTGAGATGAAGAGAGCACATGCACTCTACTTCCTAAAAAAGGGAGAGGCTAAGGCTCTCAGTACAGCTTTTTCTAAAGAAATCTTAACAATTCCTTTGTTTCTTCTTCATTCTTAATTTTTATTTCTGAAGTATGAAAGGGGATTGAGAGTTGTGGTACAGGTTTCCAACTATTTCACTTGAAACTCTGCATACAGTGAATTGGCATCTCACTTGAAATTCTACATCTATCCTATCTTGGTGCCTAACTGAATCTTCAGTTTTACCATCCTGTTAAACAAAATTGGTATGCAGATAACAAGATTGAATAATATTAATTACCATTCTGTGAGCTAATTTGTGCTACGCAGGTAACATTCATTATCACTGTTAATCCTCACAGCAACGTTGAAAGATAAGTCACTATTGCTATGGTCCCATTTTACAGATGAATAAACTGAGGATTGGAGGACTAAGTGACTTGCTCAGAGGCACACAATCAGCAAGTGGCACAACAGGGATTTGTACCCAAGTCAGGCTGATGCCAAAGCCCCAGTTCTGAGGTTCTTCAATAACGAAGTCTGGAAACTTAGGTCCCTTGACATGACCTATCTGCCTGCTGATCAGAAGTGGTGGAGAGACAAAACCAGCATTTGTACTCAAGTCCATGTCGCCGAAGCTGGTGGATTACACTGTTTTACTACACTGCCTCCGTGTTTGCCAGGGACCCAAGACATGTTAGGAAATAATCTAGTTAATTAACCTAGTGACTTTCCTTTCAGGAAAGCCCTAACCCCACCCCCTGGCAAATCCTGCAGGCATAACCAGGGTTTCTCAGGATTTACGCACACACACACATTTCCATGGCCCCACGTTAAGAAGTTCCCTTTGTCTTACGCCTTGCTCCCCTTGGAAAGAACTCTTCCTCCTCTCCCTCCTCCCAGCTACTGCCCAATGCTGCTGTCCTCCCCAGGAGCTCACTCCAGACATATTACTCATGGCCAACACATTTGTCCTTAACGCAGATGTACGATATAATTCCCCAATAATTCAAATGTAATTTAAAGTTACTTCTCGGTATCTAATTTGCCTTTTATTTATTCTGGGAGATATTTCAGGAGCCTCTCAGCCAAAGGGCCAGGGTTTGTTTACAGTGCAACGCCCAGCGCCAGCAGGAAGCCACACGCCCCAGACATAGACGTTACCGATTTTAAAAAGTAATTACAACATTGAACACAGCCTTAAATAAAAGCAAAAATGCAGGAGACAAGAGGGGAAGCGAAAACATAAACTGGGAACAATGCTGTTTTCCCCAGAGGTTGTATGATATTTGCAGCCTGCCTGCTACTGGCACCATGCCCCTGGCTGCATCAGACACAAGCAAAGCAACCAGCAAGGAAGCTGGGGTGGAAAGAAGTTCCTAATTATCAGAGATCATCTGTCTTCCTGTTGGCCTCTCTGACTTTCTCTAAATGTCTTTTCTCTAGGTAGAATTCTCTTATGCTGGTTCTCAGAGGCTGAATTAATATATTATATTATGACAATTGATTAAAATCTAACCAAACTCAAACCAACTAAAGTAGAAAACAGGCATGTTCTGGCTCATGAAAGAACATCAGTAGTGTTAGCATCAGGTACAGCTGGATCCAGGGACTCAGTGTCCTCAGAAATATGCCTCTTTTGGCTCTACCTTCCAGAGTTGATTTCATTCTCAGTCAGAGTTTCTCCACCTGGTGGCTAAGATAGAATTCCAACAGCTTTAACCTTACATCCTACCAGCTTTGCATCTCAACAGCAAGGGAGAGCTTCTTTACCCATGGTTCCAGAAAAGAAAAAAAAAAAACTCAGGATGGGTTTTCATTGGCCCTACTTGTCCCTTTTTTTATTTTTTTTAAGATTTATTTCTTTCTTTCTTTCTCTCCCCTCCCCCCCACCCCAGTTGTCTGTTCTCTGTGTCTATTTGCTGCGTCTTCTTTGTCCACTTCTGTTGTTGTCAGTGGCACAGGAATCTGTGTTTCTTTTTTTGTTGCATCATCTTGTTGTGTCAGTTCTCCGTGTGGGCGGTGCCATTCCGGGGCAGGCTGCACTTTCTTTCGTGCTGGGCGGCTCTCCTTACGGGGCGCACTCCTTGCGGGTGGGGCTTCCCTATGCTGGGGACACCCCTGCATGGCACGGGACTCCTCGCGCGCATCAGCACTGCGCGTGGGCCAGCTCCACACGGATCAAGGAGGCCCGGGGTTTGAACTGCAGACCTCCCATGTGGTAGACAGATGCCCTAACCACTGGGCCAGGGGCCCACTCCACCGCCCCTACTTGTCCCTTGTGCTAATACCAGAACCAAGCGAGGGAGTTTGCTTCTTATTGGCCAGACCTGGGCCAGAATCCCACTCTTTGAGACCAGGGATAGGGTCAGTCTCCCCCAAACTGCATGGACTGAGAGTGGAGGAAGGGTTGCTCCCTAAGAGAAAAATCAAGATTCTGTTGAGGGTTGAGGGAGCAACAAAACACGGGGTGGGTAAACACAAATGATTTCTACCATAGATGTAAACAATCTCTCTAAGTTTCCAATTCCTATGCTCTTTGCACATATATACAGACCACAGGTTTAGACTTGTGAGTATAGCAGTATGCTCTACAATCCATTTTTGGGAGTATAGCAGCACAGTTGTGCAGAATCTTAAACTTGTGGATTCCTCCCTCGACTTTATTAAAAGCAGTGGCACAGTAATTATAACACAGTATTACTGAGAACAGACTACCATTTTGTAATCAGTGAGGGTAATCTGCCTTATCAGTGTAGGAGCAAAGCAAGTGTCCCTAGAGTTCCTTCAAGGTGAATGTAGCAAGAGCTTTTGGGTTCAAATGAGTCAACTAATTGCCATCTAATTATCTAATAATGGGGTCTCAGGGGAGAAGGGAGGTAATGGTTCTTAGCCTGTGAAGTAGTCAGACTGGAAATGACCCCAAACCAGTGCCTCTGGACCCAAGGAGTGACTGTGTATGTAAGTGAACTGACAGAGCTGACCATAAAGATGTAACCTTGGGCCCAAATGTGTGTAACTCTTGGCCAAGCTAAGCAGTTGGCCAAGATAGGTGTTGGATCATCCCACTTCAATGGATATCCAGAAACTGGCTCTATTATAACCACAGAAGTTATGAGATAAGGTGAGGTGAGGTGAGGTGAGGTGAGGTGAGGTGAGGTGAGGTGAGGAGGTGAGGTGAGGTGAGATGAGATGAGATGAGATGAGGCGTGGTGGAGTAGGGTGAGGTGAGGTGAGGTGAGGCGAGGTGAAATGAGGTGAGGTGGGGTGGGGTAAGGTGAGGTGAGGCGAGTTGAGGTGAGGCGAGGTGAAGTGAGATGAAGTTAGATGAGGTGAGGTGAGATGAGGTGAGGTTTGCTGGGGTAGGGTGAGGTGAGGAGAGATGAGGTGAGGTGAGGTGAAGTGAATGAGGTGGGTTGGGGTGGGTAGGGTGAGGTGAGGTGAGGTGAGGTGAGATACCCAAAATCACGTCAGGATAACCAGATGGTCTGTATCCGTTTTCTAGAGTTTTCACTGACTAAAGAATTTTTGGATTTGAAGGCAGTGAGAAAAAAGAGTAATACATTCTTATTTATTAAACACCTATTATGGCAGGCATTGTGCTCACATTTTCACATGTCAGCTCATTTAACCTTCCCACAATCCTGCAAGACTACTATACTCTTATTGCCACCTTTTTGTAATAAAGAAATGGAAGTTCTGAGATTTGAGGTAACTCACCCCAGATCCCATTACCAGTTTGGATCTCTGCAGGGATTCTAAGAGTGAGGAGCAATCCTCCATACGAACAAAGGGAGGAAGGGCAATCCAGACAAAGAGAGCAGCACTTGCAAAGTCCTAGGAAATGTAAGAGTGTGTGTAGTCCAGGAACTGCAAGGAGGTCCTTAAGCCAGCAGCAAAGAATGGAAAGGGGCTAAAAATGAGGCAGGGGCTAGATCATGAAAAGAAAAGAGGTAGCAGTTTTAAGATGTAAATGGGGAGGCGGACTTGGCCCAGTGGTTAGGGCATCCGTCTACTACATGGGAGGTCCGCGGTTCAAACCCCGGGCCCCCTTGACCCGTGTGGAGCTGGCCCATGCGCAGTGCTGATGCGCACAAGGAGTGCTGTGCCACGCAGGGGAGCCCCACGCGCAAGGAGTGCGCCCCATAAGGAGAGCCACCAGCGCGAAAGAAAGTGCAGCCTGCCTAAGAATGGCACCACCCACACGGAGAAATGACACAAGATGACGCAGCAAAAAGAAACACAGATTCCTGTGCCGCGGACAAAGAAGATGCAGCAAATAGACACAGAGAACAGACAACCAGGTTGGGGGAGGGAGAGAAATAAATAAATAAATAAATCTTAAAAAAAAAAAAAAAGATGTAAATGATGCATTTGTGCCAAGGAAAGGTCAAATAATGCCAAGGCCAGCAATGGCAGTTAAAGGTTCTCAGGGAGAGCAAGGGTAGGAGAACTGGGTCTCCACAGCACACGTAGGAATATTGGCAGTTGAACTCAAAAGAACCAGCAATTGGTTTGACGTAAACAGCAGTTTAGTTTCAGCAAAACAACATCATCTTTCATATTAAATAAGTAACATTAATTTGAATTTTATCACTTTGGTTCATATTTAGTTTCTAATTTGTTTCGGTCTTATACTTGTTTATAAACTTCTTTTTGTCATTGATTCTTAAACAGTTTTTTCACATTTTGACATCTCTGAAATTGGGATGCATCTTAATATCTATAGCCTCTTACAATTACAACTGGCAGCACTTTTTCTCTCTTAATGCTACATGAAATGATAATGCATCTTACAACTAATGGCATTTTAGATTCAATGAAACATAGTATTTGCAAAATTAATTGATACCAAGTTTTGTTTGCGCATAAGTAAACATTTTAAGTCAATACAGGAGAATCCATAAACTTTCTCCATAAAAGCAGTTTATATATTACTTAAGGTGGAGGATCACTGATAACATTGAGACAGTGAGAAGAAAGCTTAATCAGAGGAGTGACGTGGTCAGCCATCCATATGAGAAAGAAATTCTGGCACTACATTGGATAGAAATAGAGAAGCCAGTTTTGCAGCAGATCAAGTGAGGAATTATGAGGATCTAACTGACTGAGGAAATATAAGAAAAACTGAAGACACAACTTGAAGAGATACATAGGAGGTAGAAGCAGAAGGATTTAGTGATTGATTAGATGCACAAGGGTAAGGGTATGTGAAGAGGGAAAGGGAGAAGGAGGATCCAAGGATGATGCTAGGCTTCTGGATGGAGCGGAGTGGTAGCTCCAAGGTATAGAAAGGTAATAAAGGTGGAGATGACATGCAGTTGTGACAGTAATGGTGGTGACAGTTATAGTGGAGTTGAAGGCTGTGGTGATGAGCAGTGACAGTGATGGTGTTGGAAGTGATACAAAGAGGCAATCTCAGAGGTGGTGGTGATGGTGATGATGGTGATAGTGACGGAGGTGATAAAAGTGGTGATGGTGGTGGTTATGGAGGTGATGAAAAAGATTATGGTGGTAGTGATGGAGATGTGATGGAAGTGATGAGAAAGGTGACGGTAGTGATGATGGTGATAGAGGTGGTGATAGAGGTGATAAGAGTGGTGATGACAGAGGTGATGGCAGCAGTGGTGATGTGGTGGTGACAAAACTGGTCTGAGTAGTGATAAATAGTGGTGATGGTAGCAATGGTAACAATGGCACTGGTGGTGATGATAGTGATGGTAATGGTGCATTGGTGGTAGTGATGATGCTGATGAATGTAGTAGAATTATAATCATGATGTTTTATCCAGGAAGCCCAGAAGTAAAATTGGTTACACCAAGCACCTACTGGGCAGGACACTACCTTCTCCAGGTCTCATACATGAAATGAATATCAACCCCTCTCTCCTCTGTCATGACTGTAGGTATCACTCTCATTCTCTAAGCACTCAATGGGAAATAAATTACAAGTGAATGCTGGAACCAAAGGATTCCCCCCACAGCAGGGAATATCCATTATTTACCCATAAAAATATTTCAAGGGTTATTAGCATGTAAACTGTGATTAATTAAATTTACAAAAATTGTTTCCAATGCATGCAAATGAGGTGTTTCCTGCTGAGTGAGACTGAGGCTTCCCTCTCTCTCCTGCTGCCAGAAAAGAAAATTGGGGAGAAGCTACTTAACTTCTCTCCTACTCTAGAAACCTTGGAAAAGATAAGACTATAGGACTCCTCTCAAGTGTGGGTCTGCCTTGAGCTCTTCTAGACTCATCCTTCTAGGTCAATTCTAACACAACTAAGAAGATAGGTTTGGACCCCAGTGTCCCTAATTTGATAATTTATTCTCATCCACAAGCCATAAAGGAACCTGAAGGAGCTTGAAGGAACTGGGAGAGAAGAACTTAACCACATTTTAGTTCACTCTGACCAATGAATCCAGGAAGGAGCCAAGACTAGCTCAAGTTTACATTGACTCCTCTCCAGGGCTTTCCATACACCACCCTTAATTTTTACAGAGTTTGCCATGAGGTCAGCAAAACTCTGGTATAGCAGTTTGATATTGTTTATGAACCAAAAATAGATATTGGATTATGTTTGTGAATTGGTCTGTTCCTCTGGGCATATTAGATTACACTGGATTCAGAGGCTTCACTTTTACTAACTGAGTTATGATTAGGGCTTTGATTGAGCCATGTCAATGGGACAGGGAATCCCCGCCCACCAAGGGGGCAGGGACTCACAGAGAAAACAACATAGCAGAAGAGTGAGTAGGAGTTTTAATGCTGGAGCCTGGGGAAGTAAATATACAGAGAAGCAGATACATGAGGAAAGAGAGAAGGCTCCATTAGACATGGCAGAGGCCCCAGGAAGAGAATGAGACATTCACCTGATAGTTTACAGCTGGCCTTGTGGAGAAATCAGAGCAGCTGAGCCAGAGAGAAACGAGCCCCAGAAGAGAGACAAGACTTATCCCAGCCCACAGCTGATATTGGAAGAAGCTGGGACCACAGAGCCTTAAAAGAAAGAGGAAGTCTGAACCCTTGCAGACATTGGCAGCCATCTTATTCCAACCCATGGCAAGAGACTTCGGTGAGGGAAGTAACTTACACTTTAAGACCTGGTAACTGCAAGCTTCTACTATCCCAAATCAATACCCTTTATAAAAGCCAACAGATTTCTGGTATTTTGCATCAGCGCCCCTTTGCTGAGTAATCCACCTGGATTGCACAACTAAGGGAATCTGGGTTTTGTTGGTTGGTTGGTTTCTGATATTTTATTTTGTTTAATACACACATTTTCACAAACAGAAACCCTCTACCACCCACATAATAATTCCATTACCATATGTTTCAATGGGATGAACATTCTTTACTATTTACACTGAAGTTTGAGTCTGTGGGAAGGGCAGCTTTTCCCATGAGGCTTGCCAGGTGAAGTCTTTGTATTTGCGGATGGTTGGGAGTGAAAAGGTAAGCTTGGGATTTTAGCCAAGAGCCAGTCTCCTCACCTCCAGACACCAACTATCTTAGTTTGCTGGGGCTGCTGTAATAAAGAACCACAGACTAGTTGGCTTAAGCAACAGGAATTTATTGTCTCATAATTTTGGAGGCTACATGTCTGAAATAAAATTCTGTAAGCTGCTGGAGACAGCTTGCCAGCCAGCCATGGCATAACTCAATCTCTGCCTCCATCACATGGCTGTGTGTGTGTGTATGTCCATCAGTTGTCTGTCTCTGTCCAAATTTCTTCTCCTTTTAAGGACACCGATCATACTGGATTAGGGTCCACCCTAATCCAGTTTGGTCTCATGTTAAGTAAAATATCTTCAAAGATCCTACTTGCAAATTAGTTCATATCACAGGACTGGGAGTTAGGATTTAAACATGTCCTTTTGGGGGACACAATTCAATTCCATAATGCCAAGGACAACCCCACCCTGTGATGGCATCCAGAGGGCTGCAGGGATCTGCAGAGGTGGAAGTTGACAAGTAACAATTGCAGCACCCTGGTCATACCTACTAACATAACTAACAGTCAACTCATTGGAATAAGCAGAGTAGAATGATGCAGGAAGCTTTCAAATCTCCAGTGTGTTTGTATCTCCAGACATCCCCTCTAGAGTGAGCCTGAACGCTTCTAGATTTGCACAGTCAGCCTCCTTTTGTTAGCTCTGGTGTGCGATGAATTTCTTTAAAAAGGCTCAACCTCTCCTATTTCCCCAAGTCCTTCCCATAGGGTTCTGGAGTCCTCTTATGGGAGCCTAGCCCCATTATCTCATACATGGCTTTTAGATGACCTGGATCTTCACAAACTCAATGGCAAAGTTGCACTTGACAGGGCTGATGTCTTGGATGATGGTTGTGCTTTCAAAACCTGGTGATACATCCAAATCACCTGAGATACATTTGTGTTTTGCAATTTTAAAAAAAAGTATCAGGGAAGCAGCTGTGGCTCAATCAGATGAGCTCCCATCTACCAAATGGGAGGCCCTCAGTTCACATCCCGGGACCTCCTTGTGAAGACAGGCTCGCCCGCATGCTGCAGAGTGCCACCCAGCCCACAGATGCCTCAGAGAGCCAACTCAGCAAGGTGACACAACAAATAGAAGGTAGACAAGTGAGAACACAGAAGAGCAAATGGACACAGAGCAGACAGCACACAAAAAGCGGCGGGGGGGGGGGGGGGGAGGCAGATTTAAAACAAAAAGTATCAGAAAGAGTTAAATGCAGTCATGAATTGAAGCAGTATCAGAAGGTGTTTGGTTGAAAGGTAATTTTCCCACCTAACTAATGGCACCCCAGTGCCATTTCCAGTCCCCAGAGGTGGCCATGGTTAACAATTTAAGGGGTATCCCTTCTAGAGAGAGTCGCAGATGTACAAGCATGAATGAATGACTATGTCCCCCATTTTTTTCCAGCCCTGTGAGACCATTAAAAGGAAACAGTTTCAGCCATGCTGAGTATACCAAAGGTATCAAGCTTCAGCCGTCTTGCTTTTTCACTTAATATTTACTGAAGACTTTGCCATAACAACATGCGTAAATCTGTCTCATAATTTTAAACAGCTATGGATGAACCATAATTTATTTTACGGGTCTCCTGATGGACCTTTAATAAGCTACAAAAGGCCCATTGGAAGTGCTTCACGTTTGATCCTCATAGCTATCTTCTGAGACATGTGTGCTTTTCCTGCTTTACAATTCAATGCCATGTCCTTGAACCACCCACAATGGTTTAGAACAGGAGTCCTCAAGCCTGGCTGTACCATAGCAATCAAAAGCCTTTAAGAACACGATGCCCAGGCTCCCCCTCCAAGATTCCGATTCAAGAACCTACCACCCTCTCCTCTCCAGCCTGTTGTTTTGCAATCACAATCCATACATTTTTATTCTGTATCAAAAGTTGCTCTTCCTGTCACCACTACCCCCAGGCAATTTCTCAGCATGTCGGTCTCTGTGGCCCTCCTGGTCGCTGCCCCATGGGGCATTTGACTCCACTCAGGACCAGCAAGGGGCTGCCCTTCCCAGCTGGGAAGACCCAGAGAGAATGGGTGCAGACCCTGAGAGAGGCAGAGAGGTGGAAGGAGAGAGATGGAGAGCTGTGCCTTCATCCCCAACTAAGGCAAGATGACTTGTATGAATTGGCTCAAGAGCATTTTCAACCGAAGGAAGGAAGGAAGAAAGGAAGGAGGGAAGGAAATGAGGGAGAGAGAGGGAGGGAATGAGTCAGTACCCTTAAGCAGTTAGCTTTCCTGCCCTTCTCAGGATGATGCTAAAGAAAGACTTGGAGCTGGGCCTGGGACCCAGAGACCCTGCAGGTCTGTGGAGGAGACCAGGGCAAGCGAGCAGGATGGCCCACTCCAAGCAGGAGACAGACCAGCGAGCAAGAAGCTGTGGTCAGGGCATGGAGGGCTCCGATTGGCCCATCACTGGGCTCTACATCCCCAGGGCCAAGTATAAGGCCCAGCATAGATAAGGCATCCACTAAATACTTGCTGGGCAATTGTTTCCATTTACTTTTACTGTATAACAAATCACCCCAAAACATAATGGCTTAAAACATTTTTTTCGCTCATGATTCAAGAGTTTGCTGGGCTAGCTCACCTGGGGCCAGCCAGCTCACCTGGGTGCAGCACACATGCACATCTGCCAGCTTTAGGAGGCTCAATCTAGGGGGCATCAGCTGGGCAGCTCCACATGGTCTCTAACCATCCAGCAGACTAACCCTGCTTTGTCACATGGCAGTCTCAGGATGGCAAGAGAGGACCAACCTCAATGGGCAAGAGCTTTTCAAGTTACTGCATGCATCCTGTTTACTAAAGTCCATTCAAAGCAAATCACATAGCCAAGTCCAAGTTCAGGAGAACTAAACTTCATTTATTAATGGGTGAAACACATGGTAAGGGGACCTGTAGGCAGGAATAGGAAGAATTTATGATCATATTTATTCTATTCTAACACAGTGATTGAGCAAATGACTAGATGAAGGAATACAATGGCAGCAAGGGACTGTTTACTTTGCCAGGCTGCTAAAACAAATACAGCATAATGGGTTGGCTCAACCACAGGCATTTGTTGGTTCATGATTTGGAAAGCTAGAAGTCCAAAATCTAGGTATCGGCAAGGCAATGCTTTCTCCCCAAACTTTCTAACCTTCTGGCACTGGTCGGCCACAAACCTTGGCTTGCATCTCTGCCTCTGGTAACTTAGAGATCTCTCCTTGTATCTGCTCTTCTGTTTTTCCATTGAATTCTGGTTTCTTACTTTGTGGCCTTCTCTGACTTTTGGTTTCCAGTTTCTTCTCTTTTGAAAGCCTCCAGTAACACAGATTAAGACCTACCCTGAACCTTTCTACACATGCCTCTTCTGTTACTTTTACCTGACCCATGGTTGGTGCTGGGGTTGGTGTATACTCAGGAGACCTGAATCTCTGGACTGTCCATGTGACACCCAGACCCTGAGCCTCAGCAGACTTGCAACTCCTACAATCTGGTTTATTGGACTTACCCTAGCCAGCAAACAGGGAGGTGAAGAGGGTCAACCACCACACCAGGGAGCCAAGAGCCCCTACAACTGCAAGCAGGAGAATGATATCCATCATCCATGTGGAATCTAAGCCTCCTCTCGATACAGAGGTGGAGTGGACATCACCATCCCAGGGTCCACACACTGGAGGATTAGAGTGTGGATTAGAGTGGACTTACTGGTGTTCTGCTGGGGAACTATTGTGATTAGTAATGGAAGAAATTGTAGCATTGATGTGGAGAAAGTGGCCACAGTAGCTACTGAGGGTAGGAAGAGGGAAGAAGAGATGTGATGTGGGGGCTTTTTCAGGACTTGGAGTTGTCCTGGGTGGTGCTGCAGGGACAGATCCGGGACATTGTATGTCCTGCCATGGCCCCCTGGGTGGACTGGGGGAGAGTGTAAACTACAATGTAAACCACTATCCATGTGGTGCAGCAGTGCTGCAAGTTGTATTTACCAAATGCAATGAATGTGCCACAATGATGAAAGAGGTTGTTGATGTAGGAGGAGTGGGGTGAGGGGGGTGGGAAGTATATGGGGACCTCATTTTTTTTAATGTAACATTTAAAAAAAAAAAAAGAAAAAAAAAAAACCTGCCCTGATTCTGCTGGGCTGTTTCTAAACAGGATTTTAGAAGCTCCTATTCACAAATGACTCTATACCCTGACTTGCCTTAAAGTATTCAAGATTTGAAATGGTTTCACACCCTCAGGAATGTGGATTAAGATTAAGATCATGTCCTTTCTCTGGATATATAACTTAGTCTACCACAGCAACCAATAAAAATGTTATGTCCAAGTTGAGTCCCTGGACTTATACTCCTCTGTCCAAGGCAAGGACCCTGGGAGCAGAGGGAATCCCTCAGATGAGATTAAGTAGCTGGAAAGAGGAGGAGCTGGGAGGTGGGCAGATCTGTGTGTTCAGCTGAACCTGGCTCTCTAGCAAACTCTCTTTCCCCACAGCCCCGGGGGAACCAGGCCTGTGCTCTCAACAGGTCCATCTGCCCCAACCTCTCCCACCCCAAGATCTGCATAGCCTGCCTCTTGCTCATGCCATCCTCCACCCACCCGGAGCTTTCTTCCAAATCCCCAACATGTCTCTTGCGACGCACAATGCCGGAGAGTGTAATTGCTGGAGTGATTACTTACAGCCATTACATTAAGTTTTAAAATGCTCCTTTCAAATTGAACAATGTTTTTTCAAAGTCAACAGCTGGTTCACAGCTTGAACACAACCGTTAGGATAAATTAAATAAAAAGGGTAATAAAATCACAGTCTAAATTTAATTTCTGGAGAGTGCATAGACTCAACAACAACAGGGGAAAAAAAACTTCAAAATGCCTTTAAAATACAGCCAGAAAAGCAGAAGTTAATCCTCTCCCTGATTAGGTCAGCTAATGGACACAGGGACACCATTATCCACATAATTGCTCTAGTGTAGACAAAGCTCTGAGCTCATTCCCAGAGCTCTACTGTCCAACTCTAGGATTTCATTTGGAGCAGGATTACCAGACAGGGGGCTTGTAGGTGCAGACATCCCCACAAACAGACTCAGAAAAGGGGTCCCATTCCCTGAAGCTGGTGACCTAGGCTGGTCTCCATCCCGAAACATCTTCCGGTGACCTGCAGCTACCTGGAACCACCCCCCCACAGGTTGGCAGGAGCTTCTTTGCATTTCTGTGTTCCTCAGGCTGCTGTATCTAAGTAACACAAACTGGGTGGCTTGAAACAAAAGAAATGCATTGTCCCACCATCCTGGAAGCCAGAAGCCTGCAAACAAAGTGTCTGCAGGACCATGCTTTTCTTAAACCTGTAGGGAAGAATCTGTTCTGTGCCTCTTCTAGTGTCTGGTGGTTTGCTGGCTTCTGTCTCTCTCTGTTACGTTCAATTTCCTCTTCTTATAAGGACACTGGCCATATTGATTTAGGACTCACCCTAATCCAGTCTGGCCTCATCTTAACTAATAACATCTCCAAAGATCTTCAAAAATCTTTGAATAGGTCACATTTCCAGGGCTAGGGGTTAGGACTTGAATGGATCTTTTGTGACACAATTAATCCCTAACAACTTCTTTGCATGCAGTTTGCAAAATTCTTCTACTGAAACCCTTTGCTTCAAAGGCAATTTACCTTGTGATCCAGCTAAAAAGACCCACCCAGCCCTTCCTCCAGGCTCAAACCCTACATCCAAGCTTTGTTGTCAGTTTGGATTCAAAACCTACCTCTGCCATTTACTTGCCCTATGACCTTGGATTAGTACTCAGCTAATTTCTCAGAGCCTCAATATCCCCCTCTGTAAAAAGGTAACTGATTCGTTTTTTCAATCACTCACATAGTCAACAAATATTTACTGAGCACCAACTCTGAGGAAGGTCCTGCGCCAGATGCCAGGGATACAGCAGTGAGCCGGCTGGATGAAATATATAAGCTCAGGGAGCATATATTCTAGTGGACAAGATGAACAATAAGCGAAAAAAAGAAGGAATGTGTATAGAGCAGGAGAAGCTAACTAGTGCTGTGGAATGGGGATGAGGAGCGAGTGGGTGTTGTCATTTTAAACAAGGTGTTTGGGGACGGTCTCCCAGAAAAAGAGACATTTGAGTAGCTGATACCAACAAAAGGGCCTGATTGCCGAATGAACACAGAAGCCAATACTGAGTCGCTAGACTTTTGAGAAAAGAAAGAGTTTAGGTGTAGTAAACCAGCAAGGAGACAGGAGGCAAGCCTCAGATCAGTCTTCTGGAATAAAATAGGCACTGGGGTTTTATACCATCTAAGGAAGGTGGGCTTAAGAGAGTAGCTAAGGACGGGGTGAGATGACGTGGGCCAACTCAGTTTGGGAAAGACAGGGTTAACTAGAGCATGCTCAGCTGCAAGTTATGCTTGGCCTTAAAATGGAGGCCTAGCAGGCTCAGTGACTAGAACCATCGAGTGAGCTTTAGCAGATGCTGCAAGGCAGGAAAGAAACAGTAACTTATCCCATGAGGCAGCGAGCCTCCTAGGAATAAACATGAAGTGGTGGGCATTTGAAAAAAAAGGGAAGTAGAAACTTCTAGACACTTCTACAAACCAGTAAGGGAGGGGCTACTCTGAAAAGTGGATTAGTAAGTGGTGGATTCGAGGGGGTGGTAAGTGGTGGTTTCATCACCATGTGGATTTGTGGGTGGAGGGTGCCCAGGCAAAGGGAGCAGGAAGGCAAGGCTCACGCCTGGGATGTTCCAGGAGCAGCAAGGCCGCCAGTGTGGCTGGAGCAGAGTGAGCACAGAGCGTGGGAGGAGCCAGTCAGAGAGGAACGGGGAAATAATAACGAGAGCCACATCAAAGGGCTAATTCATTTACTCAACAAATATTTACTGAGTGCAGAATACATATCAGATGGAAGTGTTGTGAGAATTAAATCAGATGAAGTAAAGGCAGTCCCTGGCACACAGCAAACCCTCAATAAATGTTTACTATTATTACTGCAGAGAGAAGGGCTCTCCGGCTCCCTGGGCAGGTGGAGGCATCAACGTGTTCAGGAGAACCTGGGCATGGGCTCTGCTTTCTCCCCTGGGCATGGCTTCACTGTCACCGAGTGGGGTTCCCACACCCTTAGATCCGAACTTTGTAAACTGTCCTTTAAAGGAAGTGCCCAGATTGTTCAGGTAAGTTCTTCCCAGCTGTCAGGTCTATGGCACACACAGCAAGAACCTGCTGCTCTCTCAGCTCTGGACGGACCATAGCTGCCTGGAGAGGGTCGCAGGAGGAGGAGCGAACCAGGGTGAGGCCATGCCAGCGTCCACAGGGTCTGCTTCTGCAGCCTCAGCAGGGAAACTGCTGAGTGCTTGTGTGCATGCATGCCTTGTGTGCACCTGTGGTCTCTTCTTTCCAAATCTCTAGCTCACCTGCAACACTATCATTATTATGTTGGTGTTTCTTTTTTTAAGGAAGTTGTAGGTTTACAGAAAAATCATGCAGAAAATACAGAATTCCCATATACCCTCCCCCACTATTATTTTTTAAAGAAGCTGTAGATTACATAAATGTTACATCAAAAATATAGAGGATTCTCATATACCTCTCCCTTCCCTCTCCCACACTTTCCCACATTAACAACATGCTTCATTAGTGTGATACATTTGTTACAACTGACAGACACATATTGAAGCATTGCCACTAACTAACCATAGACTATAGTTTACATAATAGTTTACACTTTGCCTCACATAATTTTATAGATTTTGTCAAAATGTATAATGGCCTGTATCCATCATTGCAATGTCATGCAGGACAATTCCAATGTCCCAGAAATGCCCCCATGTTACACCTATTCTTTCCTCTTCCTCCTCTCAGAACCTCTGGTGGTCCCTGCCTTTATATCAATGATGCAAGTTCTTCCACTGCTAAAATAATAAAAAATCTATAATGGAATAATAGTGATATCTGGAGCGGGGCAAGATGGTGTCTGAGTGAGTGCACCTTATAATCTCTCCTGCAAAGAAGCAGCTGAGTAGGGTTGGAATCCTGCTGGACTGGGCTGTTTCGGGTGTTTGCAGGGCAGGAGGTGTCTGGACATCAATTTAGTGGGATGGTGACAGAGAAGATTCTTGTAAAAGGTAGACTTTTGGGTCTCTTTCATGGAGATAGGGGCTGCGCGCAGGATGCTACCCCCTGGGGCTGGCGGCCCCGCGGTGACGATTCCTGGAGGCTTTGCTGCACTGAGAATTTCCCAAGCCCTGAGCTGGCTGCTTCAGGGGCTTGCAGGGTGGGAGGTGTCTGGAAGTCGATTTGGTGAGACAGGGATGGAGGAGATTCTTGCAAGAGGTGAAATTTTGGGTTTCTGACATGGAGGTCAGAGCTTCCAGCTAGAGGCCCTCCCCCTAGGGCTGGCGGCCCATCTACAGTGGTCCCCAAACTGTTTGTAGTACAGCGGTGCCCCCAGCAGGCTGTTTCGGGGCTTGCAGGGCGGGAGGTGTCTGGAAGTAGATTTGGTGAGACAGTGACAGAGGAGATTCTTGCGAGACGTGGAATTTTGGGTTTCTGACATGGAGATCAGAGCTTCCGGCTAGAGCCCCTAGTCGATTTGGTGAGACAGAGATGGAGGAGATTCTTGCGAGACATGGAATTTTGGACTTCTGACACAGAGGTCAGAGTTTGCGGGTGCAATCCCTCCCCCTAGGGCTGGCGCCCAGCTGCGGGGATCCCTGACGGCTGTGTTGCGCTTTGGTGCTCCCAGGCTCCCTGTTAACTGGATGTGTGGTTCCCAGGTCTGTGTCCCCTAAACCCTGGTGGCCCACAGTCCAGAGACTCACACACCTTTAGTCTGCAATATCACAGACTTCCCATCCCTGAATCTACCATGCTCTGAGGTCCATCTGAGGTCCTTGATTGTCCTAGCCCTCAGCGTTTGTGTTTTTTTTTTTCTTTTTCTCTTTTTTCTTTTCTTTATTGTCTTGGTTGCTAATATTGCATTATCTCCTGGTCTTCTCTCCCATTGTATCCCCCAAGGTCCTTTTTCATTGATTTAGGGTTTTTTTTCTTCTTTTCTTTTTCTTCCTTGTTTCCCTCCCTTTTCTTTGCCCACCCCCCCCCCTTTTTTCTTTTCTCTCTTTTTCTTCTTATTTTATTTTATTTATACAATAGGTGCTGCAGGGAGCACCTCAAATTTGCTGTGTTTCTTCATCCTCCATTTCCTCTTTTCTGTGTGAATTGATTTTGGCCACCTACACTATACCCTTTTCCCCACATATTGCTATCCTCCATCATCTACTGTCTCTCTTACATTACACTTCCCTTTCTTTGGCCCCCAAATTGTCTAACTTTTAATTTCTAATACCTTTGTTGTGTTTTCTGTCTTTTATCCACTCTTGATATTATTGACTTTCTTTCCTCTTTCCCTCTCTCATGAAAACACTGGCTTTTTAATTCATACTATATTCCTCCCCATATTCAGTTGACTATCTCATTACAGGTACTCTACTTACTGCTATAACTCTACACAACTTACATGAGTCTAATATCCATTCTCCCAGATCTCACATTGTTGCTCTGTTAACATTTATTACCAATACTACTTTACACATTTTCTTTTCTAACACAATTTCCTTTCCCTGGCCCTAATATTTTCCTTCAAACTGAACTTAGCCGCAACAAGAAATTAGAGTAAGAAGAACAAAGTGACAAAGAGAAGACATAACACTTACGCAAGAACAACTAATTAATCCCCAAGACTAGACAAAGAAGCTAAGGAACTGATTAAAACCATCAAGATAAAATGATGGACAGCACAAAAAACTACAAACCAAACCAATAATCAGGAAAACATGGCTGAATCCAATGAACAAACTAAAAACCAGGAAGAGGAGCAGAACATCGGACAAGTAATTAAAGATCTCAAAACATATATTACAGACCAACTTAATGAAGTAAAGGAAGAGTTTAAGAATATGAAAAAAACACTTGGAGACAAAATTGCAGACATATGCAAAAAGATAACAGATATGATGGGATGAACACCATAGTTCAAGAAATCAAAAACACACTCTCGGGGAGAGGGGGCAAGATGGCGGCTGATTGAACATCCCTGTTAGGGTCTTCTGCAGGGAATCGGCTGGGCGGCGTTGGAGACTCTTTGGGACCGGATTGTTTCGGGATTTTTGCTGGTCCGGAGGTGTCTGGACATCGATTTGGAGGGAAGGTAACAGAGAGGATCCGTCTGTGAAATATACACGGAGATCCCAGCTACCTGTAGAGGATTCCCTCCTTGGGTAGGCGGAGACGAGGCATCTAGCCCTGCTCGGTGGGGCTGAGCCAGGCCGGGCCGCAGCGGCGGACGCCAGAGCCAGGCCGGGCTGCGCCGGCGGCGAGCAGGGCCGGGCGGGGCCATGCCGGGCCGAGCCAGGCCGCAGCGGCGTGCGGAGCCGGGCGGGGCCGGTTCAGGCCGCGGCGGCGGGCGGCGGACGCCGGAGCCGGGCCTGGGCCTCTGTAGCGAGCGGAGCCGGGCGCAGCCGGGCCGGGCCGCAGCGGCGTACGGAACCGGGTGGGGCCGGTCCAGGACGCGGCGGTGAGAGGCGGACGCCGGCGCAGGGCCGGGCCGCTGTAGCGAGCGGAGCCGGGCCGGGCCGCGGCGGCGTACGGAGCCCGGCGGGGCCGGTGCAGGCCACGGCGGCGAGAGGCGGACGCCGGAGCTGGGCCGGGCCGCTGTAGCGAGCAGAGCCAGGCGGAGCCGGGTCAGGCCGCGGAGGTGTACGGAGCCGGGCGGGGCCGGTCCAGGCCGCGGCGGCGGGAGGTGGACGCGGGAGCCGGCTGGGCTGCTGTAGCAAGTGGAGCCGGGCGGAGCCAGGCCAGGCCCCGGCGGCGTAAGGAGCTGGGCAGAGCCGGTCCAGGCCTCTGCGGTGGGCAGCGCGGGCGGAGCTGGGACTGCGGAGGGGTTTCTGTTCTTTGTTGTTTTTTTTTTTTTTTTTTTTTTTTTGGAGCATCTGCAGTACTGGGGAGTTCGTGGGCCCTGGGCGGCCTATTGGGGGTTTGTGGGAAGGGAGGTGCTTGCAGACCCATTTGGGCAGACAGACGGGGGGTTTTAGGGCAAAGCGGGGGGAAGTTGTTGTTTTAGATAGTATTGCAATTGTGACACGTGTATACCTGTATCTCTCTTCCCCCATCCGTTCCCCACCGTTTGCCCATCCTCTTTTTCTTTCTTCCTTTCTTCTTGTCTTTCTTTATTTCTTTATTATAATTAGTTTTTTTTTTTTTTCGGTTTTCTCTTTCCCTCTTGTCCCTCATCTTCCACTCATTTTATTTTAATTCAAGTATACAATAGGTGCTACAGGGAACACCTCACATTTGCTGGGTTTTCCCATCCTCCACTGCCTCATTTCTGTGTGAACTGATTTAGGCTACCTACACTATCCCCCTTCCCCTGCATCTTGATATCCACTATCATCTACTGTCTCTCCTATATTCTACCCCCCACCTCCCGTTCTTTGATCCACAAAGTGTCTAACTCTTAATTTCTAATACCTTTGTTCTGTTTTCTGTCTGTTATCCACTCTTGAAACTCCTACCTTTCTTTTCTTTTTCCCTCTCTCATGAAAACAATAGCTTTGTAGTTCATACCATATTCCTCCCATATTCAGTCATCTACTTCATAAAAGGTACTCTACCTACAGCTATAACTCTATACAATCTACATGAATCTAACCTCCATCCTCCCAGATCTCATATTCTTGCTTTGTTAACATACATCACCAATACTACTTTACACTTTTCCCTTGCTTACACAATTGCCTTTCTCCAACACTAATACTTTCCTCTAAAGTGAACTTAACCAACAACAAGAAACTAGAATAAGAAGAAAAAAGTGACAAAGAGAAGAGATAACACCTATGCAAAAATAACAACTAATTAACCTCCAAGAGCAGACAAAGAAACTAAGGAACTGATTAAATTCGTCAATATAAAGAGATGACCAGAAAGCAACAAAAATCTACAAACCAAACCAATAATCAGGAAAACATGGCTGAATCCAATCAACAAACCAATAATCACGAAGGGGAGCAAAACTTGGCACAAGCAATGAAAGATATCAGAACATTTATCACCGACAAATTTGATGCAGTAATGAAAGAGGTTAACAACATGAAGACATCACTTGGAGGGGAAATTGCAGACATACGCAAAAACATAACAGATATGATGGGAATGAACACCACAGTTCAAGAAATCAAAAATACACTTGCAGCAAATATCAGCAGACTAGAAGAGACAGAGCAGAGAATTAGTGATGTGGAAGACAGTACATCAGAAATCAAACAGATAGTAGAAGGGGTCAATAAGAAGATAGAAAAAATCCAATTAGGATTTAGGGACCTGAATGACAATGCAAAACGCTCAAACATACGTATTATAGGCATTCCAGAAGGTGAAGAGAAGGGAAAGGGGTCAGAAGGAGTGTTGCAGGAAATAATGGCTGAAAACTTCCCAAATCTACTGAAAGAGACAGATGTACATATCCAAGAAGCACAGCGCACTCCACAAGTCATAAACCCCAACAGGCCCACCCCAAGACATATACTTGTCAAATTATCCAATGCTCAAGACAAAGAGAAAATCCTAAAAGCAGCAAGAGAAAAGAAAACCATCACATACAAGGGAAGCTCAATTAGATTAAGTGCTGATTTCTCTTCTGAAACCATGGAGGCAAGAAGACAGTGGTATGATATAGTCAAGGTACTAAAGGAAAAAAATCTCCAACCAAGAATACTCTATCCAGCTAAACTAGCATTCCAACATGATGGAGAGTTCAAAATATTCGCAGACAAACAGAAACTGAAAGAGTATACCAACAAGAAACCTCCCCTTCAAGAAATTCTAAAGGGAGTTCTGCAGGAAGAAAGGAAAAAACAGGAAAGGCAAAGTTGGAGGAGAGTATAAGACCAACAACAACAACAAAAAAGACCAAAAAAAATATATACAAACAAAATATGACAAACACAAATCCAATCAAAATATGGCTAACACAAATAATTCCTTGATAGTAATAACACTGAATGTCAACGGATTAAACTCACCTATCAAAAGATTCAGACTGGGACATTGGATAAGGAAATATGACCCATCCATATGCTGCCTACAAGAGACACATCTTAGACCCAGAGACACATGGAGACTGAAAGTGAATGGCTAGAAAACAATCATAGAAGCTAACAATAACCAAAAAAAGGCAGGAGTAGCTATATTAATATCAGACAAAATAGACTTTAAATGTGAAACAATTGTGAGAGACAAAGAAGGATACTACATTTTAGTCAAAGGGAAAATCTGTCAAGAAGATCGAACAATCATAAATATCTATGCCCCTAACAAGGGTGCCTCTAAATACGTCAGGCAAACACTGGAAAAACTAAGTGAAAGAATAGATACATCTACAATTATAGTGGGGGATTTTAATACACCACTATCAACTCTGGACAGAACATCTCAAAAGAGAATCACCAAAGAAACAAAACATCTGAATAGTATATTAGAGGAGCTCGACCTAATAGACATATATAGATCACTACACCCAAACACAGCAGGATATACATTTTTCTCAAGCGCACATGGATCATTCTCCAAGATAGATCATATGCTAGGCCACAAAGAAAGGCTGAACGAATTCAGAAAGATTGAAATCATACAAAACATTATCTCTGACCACAGTGGAGTCAAGCTGGAGATTTGCAAGGGACAGAAGCCCAGATTTCACACCACGATTTGGAAATTAAACAGCACACTCTTAGAAAAACAGTGGGTCAAAGAGGAAATCTCAAAAGAAATCAATGACTACCTTGAAACAAATGATAATGATAACACAACATACCAAAATTTATGGGATGCAGCAAAAGCAGTACTGAGAGGGAAGTTTATAGCCATAAATTCATATATCAAAAAAGAAGAAAGAGCAAAAATTGAAGAACTAACTGCACATTTGAAGGAACTAGAAAAACAACAACAAAGTAACCCAACAGGAAGAAGAAGGAAGGAAATAACAAAGATAAGAGCAGAACTAAATGAAATAGAAAATAAGAAAGCACTTGAACAGATAAACAAGACCAAGAGCTGGTTTTTTGAGAAGATTAACAAAATTGACAAACCTTTAGCAACACTAACAAAGAAAAAAAGAGAGAAGATGCAAATACACAAAATAAGAAATGAGAAAGGCAATATCACCACTGACCCCACAGAAATAAAGACTATCATAAGAGGATATTTTGAAAAACTATATTCCAACAAAAATGACAATCTAGAGGAAATGGACAAATTCCTAGAAACACATAAGCAGCCCATATTGACAAAAGAAGAAATTGATGATCTTAACAAACCAATCACAAGCAGAGAGATAGAATCAGTTATTAAAAATCTCCCAACTAAGAAGAGCCCAGGGCCAGATGGCTTCACAGGTGAATTCTACAAAACATTCCGGAAAGAACTGACACCAATCCTGCTGAAACTATTCCAAAACATCAAAACAGAAAGAACATTACCCAACTCCTTCTATGATGCCAACATTACCCTAGTACCAAAGCCAAACAAAGACATCACAAGAAAGGAAAATTACAGACCAATTTCTCTAATGAACCTAGACGCAAAAATACTTAACAAAATACTTGCTAATCGTATTCAACAACACATTAAACGTATTATACACCACGACCAAGTGGGATTCATCCCAGGTATGCAAGGATGGTTCAACATAAGAAAATCAATCAACGTAATACACCATATAAACAGATTGAAGGAAAAAAATCACATGATTATATCTATTGATGCAGAAAAAGCATTTGACAAAATACAGCACCCTTTCTTGATAAAAACACTCCAAAAGATTGGAATACAAGGGAATTTTTTGAACATGATAAAGAGTATATATGAAAAACCTAAAGCCAATATTGTTTACAATGGAGAAATCCTAGACTCCTTCCCTCTAAACTCAGGAACAAGACAAGGATGCCCACTGTCTCCGCTCCTATTTAACATTGTCTTAGAAGTACTTCCTCGAGCACTGAGGCAAGAACCAGAAATAAAAGGCATTCAAATTGGAAAGGAAGAAGTCAAAATTTCATTATTTGCAGATGACATGATCCTATACATAGAAAACCCTGAGAGATCTACAACGAAGATTCTAGAACTCATAAATGAGTTTAGTAAAGTCGCAGGTTATAAGATCAATGCACAAAAATCAGTAGCATTTCTGTACACCAATAATGAGCAAGATCAGGAGGAAATCAAGAAACAAATACCATTCACAATAGTAAATAAAAAAATCAAATACTTAGGAATAAATTTAACTAAAGAGGTAAAGAACTTATACACCGAGAACTATACAAGATTGTTCAAGGAAATCAAAGAAGACCTAAATAAATGGAAGACTATTCCTTGTTCATGGATAGGAAGACTGAACATTATTAAGATGTCTATCCTACCAAAACTGATCTACACATTCAATGCAATCCCAATAAAAATCAACGCAGCCTTCTTTAAGGAACTAGAAAAACTAACTATGAAATTTATTTGGAAAGGAAAGAGACCCCGAATAGCCAAAGACATACTGAAAAAGAAAAACGAAATTGGAGGAATCACACTACCTGACTTCAAAACATACTATAAAGCTACGGTGGTGAAAACAGCATGGTATTGGCATAAGGAGAGACACATAGACCAATGGAATCGAATTGAAAACTCTGATATAGAACCTCACATATACAACCACATAATATTCGATAAAGCCACCAAACCCTCTCAACTGGGAGAGAGTGGCCTATTCAACAAATGGTGTCTGGAGAACTGGATAGCCATATGTAGAAGAATGAAAGAGGATTACCATCTCACACCTTATACAAAGATCAACTCAAGATGGATCAAAGACCTAAATATAAGAGCCAAGACCATAAAAACCTTAGAAAGCAGTGTAGGGAAACATCTACAGGACCTTGTAATAGGAAATGGATTTATGAATATCTCACCAAAAGCACGAGCAGCAAAGGAACTAATAGATAAATGGGACTTCCTCAAAATTAAAGCCTTCTGCACCTCAAAGGAGTTTGTCAAGAAAGTAAAAAGGGAGCCCACACAGTGGGAGAAAATATTTGGCAATCATATATCTGATAAGAAACTTATAACTTGCATATATAAAGAACTCCTATATCTTGAAAATAAAAAGATAAACAACCCATTTAAAAAATGGGAAAAAGACTTAAACAGACACTTCTCTGAAGAAGAAATACAAATGGCAAGAAAGCACATGAAAAAATGTTCCAAATCTCTAGCTATCAGGGAAATGCAAATCAAAACTACAATGAGATACCATCTTACACCCATAAGATTGGCAGCTATGAAAAAAACAGAAGAATACAAGTGCTGGAGAGGATGTGAAGGAAGGGGAACACTCATCCACTGCTGGTGGGAATGCAGAAGGATCCAACCATTCTGGAGGACAGTATGGCGGTTTCTCAAAAAACTAGCCATAGATTTGCCATATGACCCAGCAATACCACTGCTGGGTATATACCCAGCAGAACTGAAAACAAGGACACAAACCGATATATGTACACCAATGTTCATAGCAGCATTGTTCACTATTGCCAAAAGTTGGAATCAACCCAAATGCCCATCAACAGATGAGTGGATCAATAAAATGTGGTATATACACACAATGGAATACTACTCGGCTGTAAGAACAAACACACTACAAACACATGTGATAACATGGATGAATCTTGAGAACCTTATGTTGAGTGAAGCAACCCAGACATTGAAGGACAAATACTACATGACCTCAATGATATGAAATAAACAAGCTGCCCTAGATAGCAAGAGACTGAACGATAGGCTTACAGGAAATCGGAGGGTGGAGGAAGGATATGAGCCGATGTCTGCAGGGGTGGAATTTAAGACGAGATGGTGGTAAGTATGAACACAAAGAAGAGATAAAAGGGGGGCAAGGGGTTGCCTTTGGTTGGGGCTTTGCGGGTTTGAGGGTGGCTGGGGAGGGACGGATGGGTAACGTTGCCCAAAAGTGGGGGGAGGGAGGGGTAGCATACGAACACAGGAGAGGGTCAGGTGTTGGTGGAGAGTAAAATGCCGAGAAAATCATATCAAAATATAATAAAGAGGGTTACCTGTTTAGAATGCTCGGAGGGGAGGGTCTGATGCAGGACGGGCTCCTGGGGAATGTCTAAATGCTCATTCTGCCAGAGTGGGTGACACCATGGGGTAGAAACCCAAGTAGTGAGAGTGGCGGTGGACCCACATCCTGGGGAGGACTAATGCCATCAAATAGAGGGAACTGTATCCCTCGAGAGAAAGGGTGGCTCCCAGGGCATTGGGGCAGTTGAGCAAGTTAGGCCCTGAACACTATTCCATCTATCTCTGGAAGTGGCTCCTCAGGAAACGGAGGTTGGCTGTCACTGTGGGCACCAAGGTGGAAGGGAAAATGGACGTTAAATGTGTGGAACCAAAGTAAATGGGGGGTAAGAGAGGAGTTTCTTGAGAGTACACAAGGATGGATATAAAACATGTAATATTACACCATAACATATAGGAGATGACAGACTGATAATGTAAACCATAATGTAAAACATAGGATAACTAAAAATGTAAAGAATTGTGTATCCTAAAGTATGCACCATAATGTAAGCACAGATGTTACCTTGTTAGAAAGCTAATGTCTCAGACTCTGTACATCACTTTAAGTAAATATGATATGAATAGGGCGTAAGAGTATCTCTGTGGAAGGGAAAAGGTTTTCTGGTGGATGTGTGGGAGTGCTGTATATTATATATATACATTGCTGTGGTCTAGGACTCCTGTGAAGAAAAGCTGAATAATTAGGGGGGGGGGGAAGAAAAAGATAGGATGTGGAATTTTTTCAAGTCAACATTCTTTATCTAAGTTCTTTATCTAACTTTATCCAAGTTCTTTATCTATCCTTTAAACCCATCGCTATATGTCATTCCCTAGTAAGGGACCATGACATTATATTGGGCTTCAAATTTCGGGGAGTTCTGGATCACAGAGTGTTTCAACAATGGGAATGGAGGGATACTGGTATGGGATACCAATGACAGGTGATATATGGCTGACAGGGAGCTGTGCAGAGCATATGTCCAGGGTGCATGGTAATGTTTGGATATACTCATAGTGGCAACAATTGGAGACCACAGCAGGGGGGGTACTGGATTCCTGGCCAGTGGTGCTCTGTCGTGGTCCCTAGGGGAGCAGCGACAGTCTCCCAGGTGCAGTGGCGGGGACCGGGAGGGAGTGAGGGTTCAACAGTGAGCCCCTGATGCTAATGACTATGCTTGTGAGCTGATAAGCCTAGAATAAGAACAAGGCCTAGAGCAGCATTGTGCCTGGGAATTTCCTCCTGTCAGCCTTCATGTTGCTCAAATGTGGCCAGTCTCGAAGCCAAACTCAGCATGTAGATACAATGCCTTCCCCCCAGCGTGGGACATGACACCCGGGGATGAGCCGCCCTGGCAACGAGGGACCACTATCAACTCCCAACTGATGATGCAACTGGAAAATGACCTTATATGGAGGGTTCAATGCGGATCAGCAGAATATCCACGTCTACATAAAATTCCGTGACTTTAAAATGCTGTTTGACCTAAAATAAGGGGGAAATGAAAAGGAGAAATGAATTTATATGGCTACGAGTTTCTAAAAAAGAGTCTGGAGGCTGGCAGAAGGATTGCCCTCATGCACAACTGAGCAGAGTCAGAGAGACAGATAGAGCAAATACAACCCCCAGATATTGGTTCCTTTGAGGGCTAAAGAGACCCATGGGAGTTGTGGTCATGGCCGATGGGGTTAACTACAAGGGCAGATGGCCCCTCTTCGGAAATGGTGTTTATGTGTGATGAATCTGGACTCAGATGGGATCTCCCTTCATAAGACTTTCATGCTGGTGTGCTGGAGGTGCAGTTAATGTTGGGGTTTAAGATATATTTGGGGGATTTGAATCTCTGGACTGACAATGTGATGGCCAGGTCCTGAGCCTCAACAGACTCCAGCACCTACAATCTGATCTATTGGACTTACCACACTCAGCTAAGATGGAGTTGAAGAAGGACAACCACCACACCATGGAGCCTAGAGTGATTACAACTGAAAGTGGGAGGATTACATCCAGCATCCATGTGGAATCTGAGCCTCCTCTTGACATAGAGGTGCAATGGATACAACCAATCCAATGTCCACATGGAAGAGGTGGCATTGGATTGGGAAAAGTGGACATGGTGGACGATGGGTATGGGGAAAGGCAGGAAGAGATGAGAGGTGGAGGCGTCTTTGGGACATAGAGCTGCCCTGGATGGTGCTTCAGAGGTAATCACCGGACATTGTAAATCCTCACAGGGCCCACTGGATGGAATGGAGGAGAGTATGGGCCATGATGTGAACCATTGTCTATGAGGTGCAGAGGTGCCCAAAGATGTACTTACCAAATCCAATGGATGTGTCATGATGATGGGAATGAGTGTTGTTGGGGGGGGGGAGAGGGGAGGTGGGGGGGTGGGGTTGAATGGGACCTCACATATATATTTTTAATGTAATATTACTACAAAGTCAATAAAAATAAATAAAAATTTTAAATAAATAAATAAATAAATAAATAAACACACTCTCAGCAAATAGCAGCAGATTAGAAGAGGTAGATGAGAGAATTAATGATGTTGAAGACAGTACATCTGAAATCAAACAGATAGTAGAATTGATCGATAAAAAGATAGAAAAAATCCAGCTAGGACTTAGGGACCTGAATACAATGCAAAATGCACAAACATATGTATTATAGGCATCCCAGAAGGAGAAGAGAAGGGAAAGGGGTCAGAGGGAATGTTGCAGGAAATAATGGCTGAAAATTTCCAAAATCTACTGAGAGAGATGGATGTACATGTCCAGGAAGCACAATGCACCGCAAACATCATAAACCTCAACACGCCCACCCCAAGACATATACTTGTCTAATTATCCAATGCTCAAGACAAAGAGAAAATTCTAAAAGCAGCAAGAGAAAAGAAAACCATCACATACAAGGGAGGCTCCATAAGATTAAGTGCTGATTTCTCATCTGAAACCATGGAGGCAAAAAGGCACTGGTATGACATAGTGAAGGTACAAAAGAAAAAATTTCCAACCAAGAATACTCTACCCAGCTAAACTAGCATTCAAAAATAATGGAGAGTTCAAAATATTCACAGATAAACAGAAATTGAAAGAGTATGCGAACAAGAAACCTCCCCTTCAAGAAATACTAAAGGGAGTTCTGCAGGAAGAAAGGAAAAAACAGGAGAGGCAGAGTTGGAGGAGAGTGTAACAGGAAAAAAAAAAATATGACAAACACAAGTCCAATCAAAATATGGCTAACATAAATAATTCCTTGAAAGTAATAACACCGAATGTCAATGGATTAAACTCACCTATCAAAAGATTCAGACTGGGACATTGGATAAGGAAATATGACCCATCTATATGCTGTCTACAAGAAACACATCTTAGACCCAGGGATTCATGGAGGCTGAAAGTGAATGGTTGGAAAACAATCTTACAAGCAAACAATAACCAAAAAAAGGCAGGAGTAGCTATATTAATATCAGACAAAATAGACTTTAAATGCAAAACAATTGTGAGAGACAAAGAAGGATACTACATATTAGTGAAAGGGACACTCTATCAAGAAGAATGAACAATCACAAATATTTATGCTCCTAACAAGGGCGCCTCCAAATACATGAGGCAAACACTGGAAAACCTAAGTGAAAGAATATATGCCTCTACAATTATAGAGGGAGTTTTTAATACACCACTATCAACTTTGGACAGAACATCTCAAAAGAGAATCACTAAAGAAACAAAATATTTGAACAGTATATTAGAGGAGCTGAATCTAATAGACATATACAGATCGTTACACCTGAATACAGCAGGATATACATTTTTCTCAAGTGCACATGGATCATTCTCCAAGATAGACCACACACTAGGCCACAAAGAAAGGCTCAATGAATTCAGAAAGATCGAAATCATACAAACTAATATCTCTGACCACAGTGGAGTGAAGCTGGAAATCTGCAAGGGCCAGAGGCCGAGATTTCACAACAAGATATGGAAATTAAACAGCACACTCTTAGAAAAACAGTGAGTCAAAGAGGAAATCTCAAAAGAAATTAATAACTACCTTGAAACTAATGATAATGATAACACAACATACAAAACTTATGGGATGCAAGAAAAGCAGTACTGAGAGGGAAATTTATAGCCATAAATTCATACATCAAAAAAGAAGAAAGAGCAAAAATTGAAGAACTAACTGCACATTTGGAGGAATTAGTAAAAAAACAACAAAGTAACCCAACAGGAAGAAGAAAGAAAGAAAGAACAAAGATAAGAACAGAACTAAATGAAATAGAAAATAAGAAAGCACTTGAAAAGATAAACAAGACCAAGAGCTGGTTCTTTGAGAAGATCAATAAAATTGACAAACCCTTAGCGAGACTAACAAAAAAAGAGAGAAGATGCAAATACACAAAATAAGAAATGAGAAAGGAGATATCACCACTGACCCCACAGAAATAAAGACTATCATAAGAGGATACTTTGAAAAACTATATTGCAACAAAAATGACAATTCAGAGGAAATGGACAAATTCCTAGAAAGAGATAAGCAGCCTATATTGATGAAAGAAGAAATTGATCATCTCAACAAACCAACCACAAGTAAAGAGATAGAATCAGTCATTAAAAACCTCCCAACTAAGAAGAACCCAGGGCCAGATGGCTTCACAGGTGAATTCTACAAAACATTCCGGAAAGAATTAATACCAATCCTGCTGAAACTCTTCCAAAAAATCAAAACAGAAAGAACATTACCGAACTCATTCTATGATGCCAACATTACCCTAGAACCAAAGCCAAATAAAGACACCACAAGAAAGGAAAATTACAGACCAATTTCTCTAATGAACCTAGATGCAAAAATCCTCAACAAAATACTTGCTAACAATATTCAACAACACATTAAATGAATTATACACCATGACCAAGTGGGATTCATTCCGTGTATGCAAGGATGGTTCAACATAAGAAAATCAATCAATGTAATACACCATATAAACAGACTGAAGGAAAAAAATCACATGATTATATCTATAGATGCAGAAAAAGCATTTGACAAAATACAGCACCCTTTCTTGATAAAAACACTGCAAAAGTTTGGAATACAAGGAAATTTTTTGAACATGATAAAGAGTATATATGAAAAACCCACAGCCAACATCATTTACAATGGTGAAATCCTAAAATCCTTCCCTCTAAGATCAGGAACAAGACAAGGATGCCCACTCTCTTCCCTTCTATTTAACATTGTCTTAGAAATACTTGCTCAAGCACTGAGGCAAGAACCAGATATAAAATGCATTCGAATTGGAAAGGAAGAAGTCAAAATTTCATTATTTTCAGATGACATGATCCTATACATAGAAAACCCTGAGAGGTCTACAACAAAGCTTCTAGAACTCATAAATGAGTTTAGTAAAGTCGCAGGTTATAAGATCAATGTGCAAAAATTAGTAGCATTTCTGTATACCAATAATGAGCAAGCTCAGGAGGAAATCAAGAAACAAATACCATTTACAATAGTAAATTTAAAAATCAAATACCTAGGAATAAATTTAACTAAAGATGTAAAAAAACATATACACAGAGAACTACACATGACTGTTCAAGGAAATCAGAGAAGACCTAAATAAATGGAAGAATATTCCCTGTTCATGGATAGGAAGACAAAATATTATTAAGATATCTATCCTACGAAAACTGATCTACACATTCAATGCAATCCCAATAAAAATCAACACAGCATTCTTTAAGGAACTAGAATAACTAAATATGAAATTTATTTTGAAAGGAAAGAGGCCCCGAATAGCCAACGACATTGAAAAAGAAAAAGAAAATTGGAGGAATCACACTACCTGACTTCAAAACATGCTACAAAACTACAGTAGTGAAAACAGCATGGTATTGGCACAAGGAAAAAAACACATAGAGCAATGGAACCGAATTGAGAGTTCTGCTATAGATCCTCATATATATAGCCATATAATATTTGATAAAGCCACCAAACCCTCTCAACTGGGAAAGAATGGCCTATTCAACAAATGGTGCCTGGAGAACTGGATATCCATATGTAAAAGAATGAAAGAGGATTACCATCTCACACCTTATACAAAGATCAACTCAAGATGGATCAAAGACCTAAATATAAGAGCCAAGACCATAAAGACTTTGGAAAGCAGTGTAGGAAAGCATATACAAGACCTTGTAATAGGAAATGGTTTCATGAACCTCACACCAAAAGCACGAGCAGCAAAAGAACAAATAGATAAATGGGACCTCCTCAAAATTAAAGCCTTCTGCACCTCAAAGGAGTTTGTCAAGAAAGTGAAGAGAGGGAAACGGACTTGGCCCAGTGGTTAGGGCATCCGTCTACCACATGGGAGGTCCGCGGTTCAAACCCCGGGCCTCCTTGACCCGTGTGGAGCTGGCCCATGCGCAGTGCTGATGCGCACAAGGAGTGCCCTGCCACGCAGGGGTGTCCCCCACGTAGGGGAGCCCCACGTGCGAGGAGAGCCACCCAGTGTGAAGGAGAGTGCAACCTGCCCAGGAATGGCACCGCCCACACTTCCCGTGCCGCTGACGACAACAGAAGCAGACAAAAGAAACAAGACGCAGCAAAATGGACATAGAGAACAGACAACCCGGGGGGGGGGGGGGTGGGAATTAAATAAATAAATAAATAAATTTTTTTAAAAATTAAAAAAGAAAAAAAGAAAGTGAAGAGAGAGCCTACAAATGGGAGAGAATATTTTGTAACCATATGTCGGATAGGAGACTTATAACCTGCATATATAAAGAAGTCCTATATCTTGAAAATAAAAAGATAAACAACCCATTTAAAAAATGGGAAAAAGATTTAAACAGACACTTCTCCAAAGAAGAAATACAAATGGCTAAAAAGCATATGAAAAAATGCTCCAAATCTCTAGCTATCAGGGAAATGCAAATCAAAACTACAATGAGATACCATCTTACTCCCATAAGATTGGCAGCTATGAAAAAACCAGAAGACTTACAAATTCTGGAGAGGATGTGGAGAAATGGGAACACTCATCCACTGCTGGTGGGAAAGTAAAAGGATCCAACCATTCTGGAGGAAAGTTTGGCGGTTTCTCAAAAAACTAACCATAGATTTGCCATATGACCCAGCAATTCCACTGCAGGGTATATACCCAGCAGAACTGAAAACAAGGACACAAACCGATATATGCACACCAATGTTCATAGCAGCATTGTTCACTGTTGCCAAAAGTTGGAATCAACCCAAATGCCCATCAACAGATGTATGGATAAATAAAATGTGGTATATATATATACAATGGAATACCACTTGGCTTTAAGAACAAATACACTACAAACACACATGATACCATGGATGAATCTTGAGAACCTTATGTTGAGTGAAGCAACCCAGGCATTGAAGGACAAATACTACATGACCTCAATGATATGAAATAAGTAAACAAGCTGCCTCAGAGAGCTAGAGACTGGATAATAGGCTTACAGGAAATTGGGGGGTAGAGGAAGGATGTAAGCTGACATCTACATGGGTGAAATCTATGATAAGCTGGAGGTAAGTATGTGTACAAGGAAGGGATAAAATGCGGACATAGGGTTACCTTTGGGTGGGGCTTTGCGGGTTTGAGGGGGGCTAGGGATGGGAGGATGTGTAATATTGCCCAAGAAATTGGGGGGAGGGTGGGGCAACATACGAACATAGGAGATTGTCAGGTATTTCGTTGAGAGTATAACGCTGAGAAAACCTTTTCAAAAATATAATAAGGAAAGTTACCTGTTTAAGATACTTAAAGGGGATAATCTGATGCAGGACAGACTCGTAGGGAATATGTGAATGCTCATTTTGCCAGAGTGTGTTATATCATTGGGTAGAGACCCATATAATGAAAGTGAAGGTATACCCACATCCTGGGGAGGACTGATGCCATCAAATAGAGGGAACTGTATCTCTCAAGAGAAATGGTGGCTCCCAGGGCATTAGGGCAGTTGAGCATGTCAAGCCCTCAACACTGTTGCAAGTATCTCTGAACATGGCTCTTCAAGAAATGAAGATTGACTGTCACTGTGGGCCCTAAGGGGAGGGGGATAGAACCAATGTAACTGTGTGGGCAATAGTAGTATTTCACAATAGTATGCAAGGATGGATATAAGACATGTAAAATTACACCAAAAATATGTAGGGGCTGATAGGCTAAAATGTAAATTATAATGTAAAACATAAGATAACTAAAAATTTAGAAAATTGTATAGTCTAAAATATAAACCACAATGTAAACACAAATGTTACCTTGTTTGAAAGCTATTGTCTCAATATCTGTACATCAGTTTCAGTAAATATGGTATGAATATGTTAAAAGATTATTGCTGTGGAAGGGAAAAGGTTTTATGTTGGATATGTGGGAGTACTGTATATTGTATATATGAATAACTGTGATCTAAAACTCTTCTGAAGATAAGCTTAATAAATAGAAAAAAGAAAAGAAAATGATAGGATGTAGAATTTTTCCAAATTAATATGTATTCTAGGGAAACGGACTTGGCCTAGTGGTTACGGCGTCCGTCTACCACATGGGAGGTCCGCAGTTCAAACCCTGGGCCTCCTTGACCCATGTGCAGCTGGCCCATGCACGGTGCTGATGCGGGCGGGGAGTGCCCTACCGTGCAGGGGTGTCCCCGTGTTGGGGAGCCCCACGTGCAGGGAGTGTGCCCTGTAGGGAGAGCCGCCCAGCACGAGGGAAGGTGCAGCCTGCCCAGGAATGGCACCACACACACGGAGAGCTGACACAACAGGATGATGCAACAAAAAGAAACACAGATTCCCGTGCCGCTGACAACAACAGAAGCAGACAAAGAAGTCACAGCGAATAGACACAGAACAGACAAACGGGATGGGGGGGAGGGGGAGAGAAATAAATAAATCTCTAAAAAATATATATATATGTATTCTATATCGAACCTTTAAACTCATTGCTATATTCCATTTTACTATTAAGGGAACCTGGCAATATATTAGGCTTCACTTTTCAGGAAGTTATGGGTCACAGAGAGGTTCAACAATGGCAGTGGAAGAATACTGGTGTGGGATGTTATTTACAGGGGACACATGGTTGGCAGGGAACTCTACAGGGCATATATCCAGGGTACATAAAAATGTTTGGATATTTTCATAATGGAAACAACTAAAAACAACTGAGGGAGTGCTGAGTTCCTAGCCAGGGGAGCTCTATCACAGTCCCTAAAGGAACAGCAACAATCCCCCAAGTGCAATGGCAAAGACCAAAAAAGAATGAAGGTCCAACAATGAGCCCCTGATACTAATGACTATGCTTGTGAGCCTGTGCACCTGAAATAAGAACAAGACCTAGAGCAGCAATGTGCCTAAGAGTTACCTCCTGAGAGCCTCCATGTTGCTCAAATGTGGCCAGTCTCAAAGCCAAACTCAGCGTGTAAATTCATTGCCTTCCCCCAACATGGGACATGACTCCTGGGGATGAGCCTCCCTGGTGCTGAGGGATTACTACGAAGTACCAGCTGATGATGTAACTAGAAAAAGACCTTGAATAAAAGGGTCAACTCGGACCAGCAGAATATCTCTGTCTACATATAATAACAGGAGTTAAAAATGCTTTTTGACCTAAATCAAGGGGAAAATGGAAAGGACAAATGAGTTTATATGGCTATGAGTCTCTAAAAAAGAGCTGGGAGGTTATCAGAGGGGTTGCCCTTATGCACACCTGAGCAGATTCCCAGAGACAGATAAAGTAGATACAACCCCAGGTATTGGTTCTTCTGAGGGCTACAGAGACCCACAGGTTTTATGGTCATGGCAGATGGAGTTCAGTGCCATGTCAGTTGGCCCTTCTTTGGAGTTGGTGTTTCTGTGTGATAGAGTTGGACTCAGATGTGATCTCTTTTCACAAGCCTTTCCTGTTACTTTTCCAGAATTGTAGTTGGTGCTGGGGTTTAAGATATACCCAGGGGACCTGAATCTCTGGACTGACCATATGATAGCCATGCCCTGAGCCTCAAGAGACTTCAGCTCCTACACTCTGGTTTATTGGACTTAACCCACTCAGCTAACGTGGAGGTGAAGAAGGTCAACCACCACACCATGGAGCCAAGAGTGCCTACAACTGAAAGCAGGAGGATGCATCCAGCATCCATGTGTAATATAAGCCCCCTCTTGACATAGATGTGGAGTGGACACAACCAATCCAAGGTCCACAGGATGGAGGAATAGAATATGTATTAGAGTGGACTTACTGATATTCTATTCATGAACTATTGTGATTAGTAATCAAAGAAAATGTGGCATTGGTGTGGAGAAAGTGGCCATCGTGACTGCTGGGTCTGGAGAATTGGAGGAAGAGATGAGATGTGGAGGCGTTTTTGGGACTTGGAGTTGTCCTGGGTGGTGCTGTAGGGACAATTACCAGACATTGTAGGTCCTCCCATGGCCCACAGGATGGAACTTAGGAGAGTGTGGGCTATGATGTGGACCATTGACCATGAGGTGCAGCAATGCTCAGAGACATATTCACCAAATGCAATGAATGTCTCATGATGATGGAGGAGAATGTTGCTATGGGGGGAGTAGTGGGGTGAGGGAGCCGAGGGGTATATGGGGACCGCATATTTTTTTAATGTAATATTAAAAAAATGAATAAAGACAAAAATAAAATAAAATTAAAAATTAAAAAAAAAAAAAGATATTTACTTTAGTTCATTGTTCCTTCCCCAATCTTGAGGATTTGGGGATGGGGATTCCCATCTGCTTCTGATTGAGAGGGGGCATGCCCCTGCTATTATAAACACCTGGCATTAGTGTGGTGCCTTTGTTACAACTGATAAAAGAATATTATTAGAGTTGTACTATTCACTATAGGCTATGATTTTATTAGGGTTCACCGTGTTGTACAGTCCTTTGCTTTTTCTTTTTATTCTGGAACCATATATAAAACCCAAAATTTCTCCTTTTTACCACATTCAAATTAAAATTCAGTGCTGTTAACTGCATTCACAGTCTTCTGCTACCAATTACTTACTCATTCCCCTGGGTACCACCCAGCCTGGGCGCCCTGTTCCAGTCACTACCCATGTCTGCCACTAGGGGAGCTCTCAATGCACCCCTTGTTAGTCCCTCCTCCCGCTGAGGTCTTGAGCCTTAGACTGTGCCACAAAAAGAGGGTTAAAAGGTTCACCTGCCAACGCATCTTCGCACTCCCCAAGCGCACGCAAGCACCCACACACACACAGACACACACACACACACACTAACACCCCCTCTCCCTTTCTCTTTCAATTCTCCCTCTTAAAAGTCCTGGTTCCAGAGCTGGCAGGGTAAGAGGTGGCCTGGAGTCCCCTACTGCTTTTTAGGAAGTCCCACCAAGTCTACTTAGGCAATGCTGTCTTTTTCTTGCTGTCCTGTGAGGTTGCCTTTCCTCACCCTGGAGGGCTAAAACCTCAAACAAAAAGTCACAAATGCATTCCTAGTCCTGAGAGCCAGGATGGTTAAGACTTCCAGGCAGACCCCACTCCACTCTAGGATGTGGCACTGAAGATTGTGGAGGGAAACACCTGCTTCTCAATCTTTTTCCCTCACACGAATTGCCCAGGGATCTTGTTCAAATGAGGCTCTGAGTCCATCGGTGCGGGGCCGGAGATTCTCTATGTCTTACAAACTCCTGGATAATGTGACCCAAAGCCATGCTTTGAGTAGAAGGATAGGCTACTTTGCAATTTCCATCCCAGGGGCCGTCACAATATCCTCTTTCTCCCTGACTCAGGACAGATAACAGTTATTCATTGAAACAACATGTATAATTTTAAAAAAACAAAAACAGAATCTTTGAAACAGCTTAAGTATCCATGCACAGGAGACTGGTTAACTAAACCTAGTATATCCGTACAATCAGTGGGGCACTGGTGAGTGGTTAACAACCAGCTCTTTGGGGAGAAAAGCCCTGATCTATAGGATTTACCCAGTTCTGTGGTTTTCAAGCTACCAATGTGACATCAGTCAGCTCACGAAATATCCAAAATTTTAACAATCTACTCTTCAGAGCTTATACAAACTGGATCCAGCATACCCCATGGTATTAGTCAGCCAAAGGGTGCTGATGCAAAATACCAGAAATTGTTTTTTTTTAAGGGTATTTATTTGGGGTAGGAGCTTACAGATAACAGGCCATAAAGCATAAGTTACTTCCTTCACCAAGTCTATTTTCAGGTGTTGGAACAAAATGGCTGCAGATGTCTGCGAGGGTTCAGGCTTCCTGGGTTCCTCCCTTCCAGGGTCTTCCTTCTCTCTGGGTTCAGGGTTCCTCTCTTCCTGGGGCTTGCTTCTCTTTCCTCTGTGGGCTTTTTTCCTGGGGCTCCAGCTTAAGGCTTCAGCATCAAACTCCAACATCAAAACTCCAACGTCAAAACCCCTCCAACTCTGTCCTTTGCCATGCCTTTTATCTGTGAGTCAACACCCTAATGATGTGAACAAATTAAAGCCCTAATCATAACTTAATCATGCCCAGGTACGGATCAGATTGAAATTCATAACCATATCAAACTGCTACACCCACAATGCAGCTATCAAAAGTATTCATGATAATAATGAGGAAGCTCTCTCTGGACTGATACAGAAAAATCTCCAGAATATACTAAGTGAAAAGAGAAAGATTTAGACAGCATGAATGGTTTGCTATTATACTTTGTTAATAAAAAACGGGGAGACAAATTCAAACACATGCACATTTATATAATTGTTTGTGTTTATATAAAGAACTACTGGAAGAAGATGCAAAAGGTAATAAATTTGGCATCTGTAGGGAGAGGGGGAGAACATGATAGACAAGGAAAAAAAAAGTGATGCTTTTTTATAAATAGTTTTTTATATTGTTTTGATTGTTGAACTATGTATATGAAATGTAATGTCTATTCAAAAAACTTAAGAAAGAATATCAAAATGCAAGCAAGTGGCCGACATTCTTTTTGGGACCACAGGTACGAATTGCTCTCTAATGTCTCAGGTGCCAAAATAGCCCCTTTCTTTACATTTTAAGTCAAATTAAACCCCCCCATTAGTTAATGTAAGTAATAAGCTCAGCAATGGTCAATTTTAAAAGACCTCTCCTATCTGCAAGGGTTACAAGCATCCTAGGATCTGGCCCAAAATAATTAGAAAGGATTAGTGTTCAGTTCATGTTGTCACCGTCCTCAGAGTTACTGCTTATAGCCAAGAACATAGACTCTGTGTCATGACTAAGTTGAAATCCAGGCTCTGCCATTCTCAGGCCATGTGAACATGAGCAAGTTACTAAATCTCCCTGTGCCTCAGTTTCCTCAAGGGCCCTCTGCACAGATGCAGATCTGTGCAGGCTCCCTGGGCTGCAGCTTCCCCAGCCCTCACAGAGCCACCCCCGCCCAGGACCTGCCACCTGCCAGGGCCCTTTTGTAAGGGAGTCCACCCACATTGCTCTACCATCAGGACCTGCAACACCTCCTCACCCAGTCCTAGGGTGGCCCCCTTAGCCTCCAAGCACCAGCCCCCTTCACTTCCGCCCTCCAGATAAGCTAGCTAAATTCCCCTCCATGGAGCCTCAAGCACTCACCATTTTACCACCCACCTCGGAGTCTCCTAGAGTGCCTGTTTAAAATGCAGAGTCCTGGGCCCACCTCAGAATCTGGGGGACAGGACCCAGAAGTCTATATTTTCAGCCAGCTCCTGGTAAATTGTACACATGCTGGGGTTTGAAAACCTCTACATTCGAGCAAGGTCCTGGGGGAAATGGGAGGAAAGGTTTCTGATGAGCCTAAAGCAATGAGGAAAAAAGACACCAATTAATTTTTCAGTAACTCACACTGCTCCCCAGCAATAACTTTGAATCAGATCTAATTTATTTAAAGTAAATCATTCCTCAACATCAGTACTTTACTTTCAATAGTAAGTGATTATGACCAACCTCACCTGTGATTACCGTCTCTACCAGGAATTTGGGAGGCCAGTACTTGGGAGTGAACTTTTTAACCCTTGGAAAACTTTCTGCCCAGCAAATCTTTCCCAGAACCCAGAACAGTAGAGTCATATTTTATGCAAATTTGCATCATGTGACTTGGAAATCAGGCGACATAAAAATATTAATAAAGACTACCCGTATGCTCAGATTTTGAAATAACATAGCTCTTGCTTTACATTTATCCCCCTGGGAGATTCGGTCTTGAATAATGCATAGTTGCAGGAATGAATCCCTTGCATAAATCTGAAAAAAGCAGATCTGCTCTAACGGGGAGAGATGGGTAGTGAGGCACCCATCACTTAACACTTTCTTCCTCTCCCATAGGAACCTGTGGCCTGGCTATCGCTCTGGGGTTCATTTATATTTTTTTTTTAGCTAAGATTTCTTGAACCAATCACTGTACTAAGACCTGTGCAATCATTTACCCAATACATATCTGTTAAGTGCCTACTAGATTCTTACACGCTAATGTGCACAACAGGGAGAGCAAGGTATACAAGGTTCCTGCCTTCATGGGGTTGACCCTCTCATGTAGTCCTCCCAACAATCTGGAGAAGCCAGTATTATTTTCATTCTTGTTTAACTCCAAAGTTTAACAACCCATCCGATCTGCCAGTTGAGCAGTAGGGTAGTTAGAATCCAAGATTCTGACCCAATACCATCTCATCTCTATGAAAAGTATCTCCCTTTGGGAACTGCGATGAGCACTGGGAGAGGAAAGCAATGCTTACATCTCATGGACCAGGTTTGTGTTACATAACCACTCCTCTCTGAGGAGGTTGGGAAAATATTTGGCTGGATACCCTGTTGACCACACATGCACACACACTTCCCCCTAGAACATATATTAGAGTTCTGATAGCAGAGGGGGAAATGGATATTGGGAGGCAACCTAGAATGTCTGCCACAGAGAGAAAGTTTGAAGAGGGGTCTTGATAAATGAAGGAAGGTTCTAGTTGGGTCAGGGTGAGGAAAAAGGCAAAAGCATCAGCCTATTTAAAAGCTCAGAGGCAGAGAAGGTTTCTGTTATCTTTGGAGACTCAAAGAAGGAAGAAGGGAGGCTGGGGCTTGGGGTAAAAAGCAGAACGGAAGGTAAAGCTGTGGGCAGTTACTATGAGGAAACATCTCCAGACCCTTTCATTCCCGGCAGGCAGGGCTTCAGATGGGGAGAAGGTGCAGCACTTCTCATTGCACATGTACGGATTCTGCTTCTGGATATGCCATCCCCATGTCAGCATGTTTTGAGCTCCCCATGGGTTAAGGGCATGGAATTTTCTCCCTCTGAAAAGTCTAGATGCTATGAACTGTTGTATTTCACTCTGCTTCTGCAAAACTGACCCAAAGCCTTTCTTGTTCTTCTCACTTTGAATTCAGTATATATTTAGAGCCTAGTATTCTACTGTAAAGAAACCTGGCAAGATGCACTGGAATCCTTGTGGGGAGGGGGGAGAGTGCAAGGCATCTCCATGTCTAGGGTTCCTTATGCCTAAGTGCCTGATTAACACGGAGACCCAGATTTACCTGCTTTTACAAGAACTTTGGGCCTCAAGAGTTTGATTTTTCCATCACAAGTATTCATGGGCTTCCCCAGAGGCTAATGCACATGTGTTCACAAGCAGATCTGAGCCCACTGGGAGGGAGTAGCTGCTACCTTGCCAGACACCAAAGTGCCCACCGCAAGACTCCCTATGCCACTGCATGGCCATCAAGCGCATCTACCCACCATCCACAGGCTCTTGAAATGCACTGAAATCTGCCTCCTTCTGACCAGTCACTGGGGGCCAGAGTGAGGCCCCCAGGCTCAACACCACTTGTCTCTCTGGCCTGGCTGGGAGGAAAGAGTGCTTTCCTCAGAGTGCCCACCCAGGCCCAAAACGGCAACAGCCTTCTAGAGGCCACACACAACCTTGGTGAAAGGAAGCAGATCTTTCCTTCTGCCTCTAGCCAAATGATGCTTAATTATGAGTGATAAAACCCACCTAAAATATGCTAATAACTATGGAACCATAGTGGGCTGGCAAGTATTCAAGCCCAGTATCCAGGAGGTCACAAACAGGCAGGAAGAGACCTGGAAAGGGGCAGAAGAGGTTCTTTCTGATGATCCCAAGGCAAAGTCAACCAGGAATTTGGAGATTGGATTGGGGTGTAGTGGGGAGGGAAAGCAGGATCAGGGTTCTGAATCATGTTTTGGTATTGGATGAATTCACAAATTTTACAAGAAGCTCTTCTGCTCAAAGCAACTGTATAGGCAGGGACTAATGATTAATGTGACCTTAATGGGGTTCCACTAATAACTCATGATGTTAAGGATGGTGAACACAAATGACAGTCCCTTTCTTGAGCATGTTAAATTTCCAGCATTTAACCCAAGTCTAAAATACAGAAGAGATTCATAAAACATTTGTGACTTGTACTGAATGGTGGCAGCAATGACGGCAGTGGTAGTGGAGATGGTAACGGTAGAGATGACAATGATGATTACTAGAACAGTAGAGTGGTAGCAGTATGAATGAGGATGATAAAAGGGTGGTGTAAATGTTGACAGTGAGCACACCCATAGAATAGGGGGAAGGGATGTTGGTCAAGATAACCGCAGTTCCATGTTGCTCAAATGTGACCACTCTCTAAGCCAAACTCAGCATGTAAATGCATTACCTTTCCCCCCAGTGTGGGACATGACACCCAGGTATGAGCTTCCTTGGCACCGAGGGATTACTACCAAGCACCAGCTGGTGATGCAACTAGAAAAAGACCTTGAATAAAAGGGGGAAATGGTAAAGACAAATGAGTTTATTTGGCTAAGAGACTTCAAAATGAGTCAGGAGGCCATGAGAGGGGTTGTGCTTATGCACATCTCAGCAGGATCCCAGAGACAGCCAAAGTAGATACAACCCCAAGTAGAGGTGCTCCTGAGGGCTATGGAGACACCTAGGTCCTAGGGTCATGGCAGATGGCTCTGGAGTTCAGTGCCTTGCCAGTGGACCCTACTTTGGAATTTGTGCTCCTGAGTGTGATGGAGCGGAATTCAGATGTAACCTCTCTACACATGCCTCTTCTGTCACTTTTACTGAACCTGTGGTTGGCACTGGGGTTGGTGTATATTCAGGTGACTTGAAACTCTGGACTATCCATGTGCTATCTGTGCCCTGAGTCTTAGCAGAGTTGTAACACTCTCCAGTTTATTGGGCTTACCCAGGTCAGCTAACAGGGAGGTGAGGATGATCAACCACCACACTAGGGAACTAAGAGTGTCCACAACTGCAAACAGGAGAATCCCATCCATCAGTCATGTGGGATCTAAGACCCTCTCAGGTTAGAGGTAAAATAGACATCACCATCCCAGGGCCCTCAGGATGGAGGAATAAAATATGGGTTAGAGTGGACTTACTGGTATTCTACTATAGAATTATTGTGACTCTAGCAATGAAAGAAATTGTATCATCGATGTGGAGGCAGTGGCCACAGGAGTTGCTGAGGGCAGGGAAAGGGAGGCAGAGGTGTGATATGGGGGCATTTTTGGGACTTGAGAGTTGTCCTGAAGAATATTGCAGGGACAGATGCAGGACATTATATAGCCTGCCATAAGCCACTGAATGGACTGGGGGAGTGTGTAAATTACAATGTAAACTATAATCCATGCTGTGTAGCAGTCCTCCAAAATATATTCATCAAATGTAATGAATGTGCCACACTGATGAAAGAGGTTGTTGATGTGTGGAGTGGGTGGGCAGTGGGGAGCGGGGTATATGGGAACCTCATGTTTTTTAATGTAACATTTTGTGTGATCTATGTATCTTTTTAAAAAAAAAAGACAATAATATTTTTTATAAAAAGGAAAAAAGATAATGGCAATGATGGCAGCATTGATGGTGGTAGTGATAATGGAGATGGTAGTAATGGAGGTGATGGTGTCATAATGATAGCAGAGATGATGGCATTGATGGTTTGGTGATAATGGTGGTGGTTTGGCAATGGTGGTGGCTATGGAGAGAATGATGGAGATGGTGGTGGTGGTTTGGTAATGCCAATGGTCATGGTGGGAATAATGAAGACAGATGTGGTGGTGGTTTGGTGATGGCATTGATCATGGTGGGAATAATGATCATGGAGATGGTGGCAGTGGTGTGGAGGTGACATGATAATGGCGGTAGTACCAAGGGCAGTGGTCATCATCATGGTTGTTATGTCACAAGGATAGTAGGCTGGTGGTGATGGTGGTGAACTGTGGTGAACAGGGATGGTGACAACAGAACGGAGGAGGTGACAGTTGTAAGAGAAGAAAAACAAAGGATGGAGAAGGGAAGAGAGGGAGGAAGAGTCCCGGAGCAGTGGTATCATCAGCCTTGATAGATTAGTTCCATTTCTTTCCTTTTGGTCACTGGAAGTCAAAAAAGCTCTTTGTATACCAGGCCAGGAAGCCCTCCCCATATCACTACTACTTCATCTAAGCCTATAGAATATACAACCTTGACATCTGCCTTTCTTAGGGGGAAGACTAACCCAGACCAGGTTTCATAAATGCACAAATGCCATTCCTATGTACAAATGTCTCAATCAAAAAATAGGTTCCCATGGGAGCAAACATAGTATGGTGGCACAGTTAAGAATCTTTGTCCTAACATCAGCTTGGATTTGAATTCTAAATCTTGCTGTGTGATCTTGGATAAATTATTTAACTTCTCTAAGCCTCAGTTCATTAATATGTGAAATGAAGTTAAGACCACCTACTTCTTAAGATTGTGTGAGGATGATGAGGGACATTGCTGTAAAACACATGTCCCAGTGCTCAGTGCCATGTGGGGACTCAATAATGCCAGTCATCATCCTCATTATCATCCAGAACTGCTGTTAAACAAGTGTAGAGGTTTGCAACCAAGGTTCCAATCCTCAGGATTCTGTGGGGTGGGGGGTTGACATTAAGACACCTCCCCTTCCCAAACTCTGCATGCTTTCCAGTGCTGTCTGTCTGTGGAAGCACACCCAACAGGACAGGAGAACCAGCCAGCTTTCAGAGCAGCTGGTGCAGAAGTTACAGTGAGAACCCACATGACAGGTTGATATTAGCAAGGCAGGTAAGATTGCTTCAGGTAGGGTCTCCACCTGAGCAGTCTGGTGGTGGAATTTTAAGTGGATAGCCTCCAAGTCTGACTGTGTCCCTTCTCAGAAATTCTGAGTTATTGAATCACCATTTCTTTCATTCATCCAAACAAAATCTCGAGAGTCTACCATGCATCAAGTCCTCATGGTCTGTTGGAAAAGTGTTACAGTGGTGGGGAGTTTGTGATACGTGCTATCATGAGAACAATAAAAATAATAATAGTGATAATAATATCATCTAATGTCTGTTCCATTCTTACTATGTAGCAGATATCTTTCTAAACACTTTAATTCACTTAAGTCCTACAGTAATACCTTGGATAGGTAATATTTTTCCTATTTTACAGATGAGAAAATTAAGGCATGGGGAGGTTAAGTCACTTGTCCAACATCTCATGGCTTAGAAGCGGCAGGCCAGGACTTGAAGCCATGCAGCCCACCTGAGTCCAGCTCTTAACCACTGGATCATACTGCCACTCAGGTTACTTAGGGCACATAATAGAGGCACTCAGCCTAGTCTTAGGAGAGGGAGGAATAAGGGAAAGTTGTCTGGAAGCAGAGTTGGCTACCTTGAGGCCTGAGAGGTTAGCAGGAGACAGGTGAAGAAATATGGAAAGAATGTTCCTGGCAGAGGGGACAACTTGTGCAAAGGTGAGAGAACTCCTATAGAGAACCCAGCTCATTACTCAGAAACTCAGAACCATTCCAACTACAACAGTACTTGGAGAGTGTATTAAAATATAGAACATGGGAAGAAACTATCGGTGTTTCCTTGATATGTTAGGATTGTATTAGGTAGGATAAATAACACTAGCTGCTGTAACAAATAACTACAACGTATCAGAAGTTTACATAACAAAAGTTTATTTCCTGCTCATGAAGAGTCCAACATGGAGATTCCTGGCAGGCATGCAGCCTTCTATGCCCTTACTCAAAGAGCCAGGCTCCTTCCACCTGTGGCTCTGCCACCATCTAGGGCAAGGGTCAGTGAAAAGAACCAGATAGTAAAATTTTTTTTTTAATTTGCTGGGCCATACAGTCTCTGTCACAGCTACTGAATTCTGCCATTGCAACATGAAAGCAGCCATAAGCCATACATAAGCAAATGGGCATGGGCTGTGTTCCAGTAAAACTTTATTTAAAAAACAAGCAGCAGGTAGGATTTAGTTCAGGGGCCATTGCTGGCCAAGCCCTATTAAGGGTATCAGATCCTTCTGGTGGATCTTCACATCCAGTCAAAAGACAAGAGAAAAGAGAGAAGGATCTCATATGAGAGGTTTAATAGGCCAGATTTGGAAATGGCCAGAACATGGCACATGGCCACATTTAATAGCAAGGAAGGCTGGGAATGTAGGCTATGTGCCCAAAATAAAAGGAAAGAATGTTGGTGAAAGCACAGCAGTCACAGTGTTAAACCTTCACAAGCAGGGTCCTGAAGGAGGAAAGAGGAAGGAGAAGTAACTCAGCAAAGGGGGCCAGGGGAGTCACAAAAGAGGACGAGTTTGAGCTAAAACCTGTTCAAACCAAAAACCCAGGAGTCCCCCCTGATTTCTCTCTCTCCCTCACCTAGTACAGCACCTAGTTTCAGGCAACAGTAGAGGACAGTGCCCCCCGTTCTCCTCTGATCACTGCATCCCACCACAGAACCCCAAAGAATCAGAGAAGTCCCCTCACAAACCTGATCCCCCAGGGAGTTATGGGGAGGTATTTCCCAAGGTGAGACAGAACATGTTCTTTCAGTAGTGCTGAGTTTAATGTATAACTTGGAAATACCGTGTATGTGGTTCTGTGGGTCTCCATTTGTGTGCCATAGGGAGGCCTGTCCTCACTGCCCTCCACCCCACCCCACCCCCACCCTTCATCTTGGTCAAAGCAAATCCTGTTGCCTCAATGCTCAAAATACATCCCGAATCCACCCACTTCACCCCAACCCCACAGTCCCAAGGCCAGCCCATGTCATCGTGGCCTCCACCTGGACTACAGCAATGTCCTGCTAAAGAGGCTCCCTGTTTCCCTTCCCACCCATCACACTCCCTTCCCCACCTAGCAGCCAGAGCCATTAAAAAATACCACTTAAATCTGGTTACTCCCCTGCCTAAAATCCTGCAGCGGCTTCTTGATGTTCTTAAAATATAGTCCAGATTCCATGTCACTGTCACCCTCAGGTTCATCTCCCACTCACACCCCCTTCTTCCCTAAGTGTTGGCTCTTCCTGCTACACACCCAACTTGTGCCCACCTCAGGGCCTTTGCATGTACTATTCATTCTTCCCCCAGAGAGCCACATGTCCTGTTACTTCAGGTCTCTGTTCCAATGTCACCTCCTCAGGAAGGCCCTCCCGAACACCTCTATCTCAAGATATCTGTCCCCTCTCTTCATTCCCTTCAAAGTGCTGTCACCATCTGAAAGCCCCCAGTTTGTTTATTTGTCTAATTGCTTATTGTCTTTCTTCCCCCAGGGCCATGTAAGTTCCAGGGGTCCGTATCTGTTTTTTTCACTCTCCTACACAGCCCCCCACACATTGTACTCACCAGGTTGAAAACTCTGATAGAGAGTTAAAGGAATGTTGACTAGAGGCTGCCAGGTAGACACATTTCCAGCAACACATCAAGAAGCAGCACAGCTAGGCGGACCAGCAGTCTCGGTTTGCCCGGCATTGTCCCTGGGTTAGCAGAGAGCCCTGCGTCCCAGGAACCTCCTCAGTCCAGAGCAAACCAAGATGGTTGGTCAGCCCAGGTACAGGTCAGTGGTTGCCAGCACAGATCACCTGCATCAGAATCCCAGTTCTACCACTCCCCAGCTGTACTAGCTCCCTCTAAGCCTCCACTTCCCCCTCTGTGAAATGAGGATAACAATACCAACCTCACGGCATTGCTATGGGATTTCATTGAGTTAAAATTTATAAAGCATCTAGAACCAGCATCGATATTTTATCAAATAAAACAAATATGCCCCTGCCCCAACCTGCTGCTGCAGACCCCTCATCTCTCCTCACCTGAAGGGAAATGCCAAGCTTGCAGCTTTTCCTCTTTCCCCGAATGTAATAGCCGTGAGGTGGCAGTTACTGTCTCTAGCCGGTCCTGCAAAGCGACCTGTTCAAATGCCAACTGCCGCATGTCACCTTAGCTGGTGGAAAGTTGTTCCGCCTGGTAACAGCTCAGAAATTATGATGCTTCGCTGTTCTACGTGAAAGTACAGGCCGGGGCTATTTGTAAGCTTTGGCAGCTGCCGGTCTCAGCAGAGGAGATGGCGAGGTGAAAATCCAGGGCTGGGAGCAGGCTGATGGGGAGCCGGCCTTCCTCACACGGGCTCCAGGGCTGAGATGCAGGGGATCTGCATCAGGCCTTTCTGCTCCAACACCTGAGCTCTGCCTGTGCTGGCCCCGACAGTTGAAAAGGGGGGAGGTGAGAGGTGACCCAGGAAGGGCCTGACAGTCAACCCCAGCCGCACCCCAACATGCCCCCCAGAATCAGACACCCCAGACGCTTCACTCCTTAGGTAAGCAGGAGCTGGTGATTGGGCCACTCTGGTTGCAAGTCAGCAGTGAACTGTGGTTCTCAAGCCCGCCCGCTTAGGAGAAAGACCTGGGAGGGCTTTATAAAAGCCCCATGCTCCGCTCAGCCCAGACAAATGATGCAGGACCTCTTCCGGTGGTGCCCTGGAGTTGGTATTTTTTAAAAAAGCTCCCCCACCTCAGTCAGAGATGAGAACCCGGACATCAATTTTAATTCAGATTTACTTATTGAATGCCTGCGAGGACCAGGGTCTACTGTCTTATTTCACCCCTACAAATAACCCAGCAAAATTAGATGTGGTGATCGTGGTGTTCCAATCAACCAAGGCTGGGAGAGCAGCTCTGAAATGACACTGCTAGATGTGGCGCCAGATCTCAGAGCAGGGCGCTGCCCCCACCTTCCTCCAGGGAAGCCGTGCTATCCTGGATCCTGGTGGCCCAGATGACAATATGCACATCACTGTTTTGGGTTTCCACATCTTGCCTTTCCCGTTTCCTTCCATGGCCATCACATTGTGCTTAAGAACCAGGTGCCCTGGGTTTGAAAGCCAGTTCAGCTGCATCCGGCTTCTGAGGTTTAAAGGGCATAAATGCCTGTAGAACAGGGGTTCTTATCCTTTTTTTCCCCCAGACCCCTTTGCCAGTCAGGTGAAAACCACAGACCCCTTACTAAGTCAACACTCTACTGTGGATATACTAAATATATCACACCCACACCAACACCCCACAAGAATAATGGTTCTTTGCATTTCAGTCAAGCTCGTGGACCCCTGGTTAAGAACTCCTGCTGTAGAAAGTCCAGGCAGAGCCAGGTTAGCCTGCTGCCCCAGGGGGAACACACAGACTCCATCCCCAGCCTCCCTTGCAAGTGGGCCTGATCCTGTGACTGAGTTCGGACCCATGGAAGTGAGCAGAAGTGATGTCATCACTCCTAGACCCCCCCTATTAAAACCTCCGGTTTGCCCCCTTCTTGCCCAGAGGGGATGGAGTAGATCAGGCAGGCTTCCCTTCCTGTAAAATGGGAGTGACGATGCTCCCGGGATGAACTTCAGAGGGCTGCTTTGGGGACCGAATGACTTAATACCTAATGTGTTTCTGTGTATTAACCCTAAATGTCAATACTAAGTCAGTTAATAGGGGTAAAGCCCTTAGAAGAGTTTGTGGCACATAGAGCAGAGTAAATTATTACTATCTCCACCAGAGGAATGGAAGCTGACACTCCCACCGCTCACCGCACTCACCCCTCCCTCCTCAGATGTATCACCTTTGCAAGGTCAAGGACCTAGGCGTGGGAAGCGATTTGTAGCGCAGATACACCTGAGATCAGACCTGCTCTGCCCCTCAGGGCTCTGTGAACCCCAGCAAATTAGCCTCCCTAGCCTGTTTTTCTCTTCTTTCACGAAGGAAAGGGGAAAATGTTAGTAATAGGAAAAACTGCGGTGAGAGGGGGGATATATGTGAAGAGTATTTTCTGCATGATGTTTTTGTAAACCTACAACTGTTCAAATTTTTTAAAAAAAGAAAGGAAAGTTGCTACTTGGTGAATATAGACTGGAAAATTTGGAAATTTTTAGATTAAAAAAAAAAAAAATGGAGCTAAGAGCCCCTAACTACTCAGATTGTGAGGACCAATTAAAACATTCTCTAAACTAGTATTCTCAGACCAGCACCATTAACATCACCTGGGAACTTGTTAGAATATTAGAAATGCAAATTTTCAGGTTCCACTCAGACCAGCTGGCAGTCCTCTAAGTGATTCTAATGCCTGCTCAAGTTGGAGAACCATTTTTGGGAGATAAGCTAGACCCTGAAGAATGGGTAACGTATGTCGGCAGTCTTGCATCTCACCTACAAACTTGGATTACTCAAGAAATATAGCACTGCTTAAGAATGTCTCTAACCTGCTGAGTCTCTGGCTCTTACCTCCATTTTGCAGTCTTGGCATAAAGTAAACTTCAGTCCTTCTTGACTTTACCCCTCCTTTCTGGGATTAGACCTCGGCTCGTGGGTTGATGATGCTACAGTCAGTTTCCCCAGAGTGTAGGTCATCTGCCCACATGAGTTGCCGTGAAGATTTCCAACCCTCCTGTCCACATGGCCCCTTCAGAAGCAGCAGCTCTCTGCGGCTTTCAGAATCCGCCTGAGACCTCAGAAATTTCACTGAAGCTGAGGCTCACAACACCATCGACCAGGATTTGAAAACTCATTTGCCCAAAGGGACTAGGCTAATCAAGGAAACAAAGGAATAGATGGAAACCGCAGCCAAGTAGAGGGTTCACACCTGGCTCAGCACCACCCTCTGTTGCCTCTTTTTCAAGAGAAACTGAATTTTCAAGAGAAATTTGAATGACTCAACCTTTTAAATGTTGAAGACTCATTTAAAGAAACACACACAATGAAAACCCTGCCTGAGCCAAACCAAGCATAACCGTGGGCAGGACTAAGTCCAAAGCGGGCTGCATTGTGGTCTCTGACCATGGAGGCAGCCTCTTCTCTCGGGTCTTGCTGCCCGTGCAGAGACATGACAGAAAGTAGAGCCCAGGGCCCACTGCTCAGTACAACTCCACACCTGTCTCCCCCTTCTTTTCCCGCATCCAAGAAAACTCTCTATCCACTCTGGGGAAGGGAGTCCTGCCCTCCCTCTCTTTCTCTAAGACACTTTGTCTGTGTCATGAATTTCCTGCAGCCTCTGGGTTCTTCCCAGAACCCTCTAAGTTCTCCTAAATGAAAAGGCAGAAAGACTTATGAGCTGTTTCTTCCTCCCCTTCTGCTCTATCCCTCCCCTGAGGCAACAGCTGCCTACTTTGATGAGAAGGAGAAGGGAAAAGGAAGAGGAAGGAGGCACAGCAAAAAAGATAAAGTGATATATCAAAATTTCCTGCTGCTTCGTGTACATAAGCAGATGGAAGGAAGCAAGAAGGGGGACCGAGCAGCTGAAGTTAGGTCCAGGATTCAGGCCATTCCTCCCCATCCCAGGCCTTTCTGGAGGTTGGGGGTAAGTGGGGTGGAAGGACGACTGGGATATAGTTTAGATGGGGTGGTCAGGAAAGGATTCTGAAGAGGTGACATTTGAGCTAAAACCTGAAGGATAAAGGAACCAGGAGAAGGTGTTCCAGGCAGAGGGAGCCACAAGTGCAAAGGCTTCCCCTGGAAGCAGGGGAGGTGCAGTGAGGCGGGAATGCAGAGAATGTGGGGAGAGGGCAGGCAGTTGCAGTAGACGTGGGGGCAAGGCCAGGGCAGAGAGTCTCAGTGGATGAGGAGTTTGGATTTTGGCTGTGTATTCGTCAGCCAAAGGGGTGTTGATGCAAAGAACCAGAACTCTGTTGGCTTTTATAAAGGGTATTTATTTGGGGTAGAAGGTTATAGTTGCCCTGAAAGGTTCAATTCATGGTACCATAAGAGGTGCTTTCTCACCCAAAGTCTGTTGCCACATGTTGACACCAGAAGGTAAGCAGTGTGTGCAAGGGTTCAGCCTTCCTCCTTCCTCTTGAGGCTCGGTGGTCCCAGCGTAGGCTGCCGTAAGACTCATCTCTCTCCCCAGGGCTCATTTCTTTTCAGGCTCAGCTGCTCTGTTCCCTTTACAAGGTCAGCTGTAGACTCTCAGGCTTATCTGTCTTCCCAGGGTCATGTCTATGGAGCACTCTCTCTTCCTGCATATCTGCTTCTGTGTGTCTACTTCCATGTGAGACTCTGTTCCAAGGGGGCTGGGGCTCAATGTTGAGTCACACTCTTATGATGTGGCTGAATCAAAGCCCTAATCTTAACGTAATTAGACATCTCAGCTGAATCTAATACAATCAAAAGTATCACATCCAGAGAAACAGGCCAGTTTACAAACATCATCTATATTTCTTTTTGCAATTCATCAATAATATCAAACTGCCACAGGCTATAAGGGCTATTTCGTGGTGTGGCAGTTTGAAATTATTTTGTGAATTCCAAGAAAGAGAAAGATTATGTTTATAAACTAATCTATTCCTCTGGGTATGAAACCCTTTTAATTGCATTAAATTCTACTGAAATTACTTGATAAGATTGATTTAGGCCACCAGTGAGGCGTGACTCACATTGAGTTTCTGCCCCCTTGCTGGGTCTGATATAAACGGAAATGCAGAGAGACTCACTGAGATGCAGAAAAAGGGAGCTGCCATGTTTGATGCGGCCATGAGAGAGGTTTTGCCCACAACTGAGCTGCAAAGAGGGAAGCCCCCAAAAGGCTCTGGAGCTGCAGCCCAGAGAGAGAGAGTGAAGGCCCAGAAGAGGCAAGCGTTCACCAGGTTTGCCTACAGCTGCAGAGAGGCAGAGACCTCGGCCGAGATCGGCAGCCAGCTTGCTTTGCCACATGCCGGGACAACAGGGTCAATAGTCGCTGACTTTGGTGAGAAAGGACTTCTGATGATGCCTCATGTGGGCATTTCATGGCCTCGGGACTGTAAGCTTTTACCCAAAATAAATCTCTTTATAAAAGCCAACTCATTTCTGATAATTTGCATCAGCAGCCCTTTGGCAAACCAAAACAGGTGGTTAGCAAGGGAACGGCATGATCTGATTGTTAGTTGTTGTTTTTTAACTTTTATTGCAGTAACATATATATATAATTCAAAATTTCCCATTTTAACCACTTTCAAGTATACAGTTCAGCAGTGTTACCATCACCAATATCCATTACCCCAACTTTTTCATCAGCTCGAACAGAAACTCTGAACCTCTTAATAATTTCCTCTTCCTCTCCTCCCTCCAGCTCCTGGTAACCTATAATCTACTATCTGGAGTTATGAAATTTGCTTTTTCTAGGTATTTCATATTGGCAAGATCATACAATATCTGTCTTTTTGCATCTGTCTTCTTTTACTCAGCATCACGTCTTCAAAATTCATCCATGTTGCAGCATGCATAAGAACTTCATTCCTTTTTTAAAGCTGAATAATATTCCATTGTGTGTATATACCACATTTTGTTTTCCATTCACCTGTTGATGGGCACTTTGGTTGCTGATTGATAGTTTTGGGATCACTTTGACTGTTATGTGGAGAATAATGTGTTGTGGGCACTAGAGGGGCAGCTTGAACACAGGAGCTGTCCTCATCATCCAGGTGGAAGACAATGGTGGCTCAGGCTAATGAGCCAATGCAGGAACTGGAGACCCATGCATGGACGCAAGACATAATTTGCCATTTCTCCTGGTCATACTTGCTGACATCACACATAGAAAATAAAGGAGGCATCTCCAGACAACTCTTTGTTACTTGCCTTGAGCAACTTGGGTCATTCGGTCATCTCTTTATTAAACAGGTATTTATTGGTCACCTACTGTGTGCACTGGGCTAGGACTTGAAGGGTTACAGAGTTCAAGAATCCAGGGTTGGTGCCCCCAAGGAGCCACTCAAAGTGGCCTGCGATTTCTGGGACTCCTAACTTGCAGAGATGGAGAGTAAACGTGGGCAAGGTGTTCCCCAGAATGAAAAATCCATTCATTGATTCAGAAAATATTTACTGAGCACCTGCTATATACCAAGCAAAGGTAAAGGTCCTGGGAATTCAGCAGTGAACAAGAGAGTTGTTCTGGAAGCTCATGAAGCTCACATTCCATGGAGCAGACAGAAAATAAACATTGTCTTAAGTGTATGGTATGTTAGAAAAGTGGTAAGGGCTTGAAAATAAATAATAA